>NW_026892934.1:0-253874 GCF_033815535.1 Pezoporus flaviventris
CTGTGGGAGCAGAGGCCAAACTTTCGTGCTGTACTCACTGTGCTGCTGGGCAGCTGAGAGACACCACCTGAGAATTTGGATTCAAATGGACTTTTAGGTATGAAACCGAGGAGAGACTGGAATGATGGTGACCCCGTTGCAAAGCTGCTTGTGTGCTGAAGAATCAGAGCACTAGCTTTCCCTGCTGGTCCTTCTGCTGTGGGAGCAGATGCCACTGTTCATTCTGTGCTGTGTTGCTGCCAGCAGGGAGCAGGCTCTGGACTGTTTCTATTCAAATGCTTTTCCTGTATGAAAGTGAGCAGTGAAAGCAACGATGGAGGCACCAATGTAAAGGTGATTGTGTGCTGAACAGGTCCAGCACCAGCTTTCAATCCTGGCTCTTCTGCTGTGGGAGCAGAAGCCAAACGTTCGTGCTGTACTCACTGTGCTGCTGGGCAGCTGAGCGACACCACCTGAGAATTCGGATTCAAATGGACTTTTAGGTATGAAACCGAGGAGAGACTGGAATGATGGTGACACCGTTGCAAATCTGCTTGTGTGCTGAAGAGGCCCAGCACTAGCTTTCCCTGCTGGTCCTTCTGCTGTGGGAGCAGATGCCACTGTTCATTCTGTGCTGAATGTGTTGCTGCCAGCAGGGAGCAGGCTCTGGACTGATTCCATTCAAATGCTTTTCCTGTATGAGTGTTAGCAGTGAAAGCAGCGATGGAGGCACCAATGTAAAGGTGATTGTGTGCTGAAGAGGTCCAGCACCAGCTTTCAATCCTGGCTCTTCTGCTGTGGGAGCAGAGGCCAAACGTTCGTTCTGTACTCACTGTGCTGCTGGGCAGCTGAGAGACAGAAACTGAGAATTTGGATTCAAATGGACTTTTAGGTATGAAACCGAGGAGAGACTGCAATGATGGTGACCCCGTTGCAAAGCTGCTTGTGTGCTGAAAAAGCCCAGCACTAGCTTTCCGTGCTGGTCCTTCTGCTGTGCGAGCAGAATCCACTGTTCATTCTGTGCTGACTGTGTTGCTGCGCAGCAGAGAGCAGGCTCTGGACTGATTCCATTCAAATGTTTTTCCTGTATGAAAGTGAGCAGAGAAAGCAACGATGAAGGCCCCAATGTAAAGGTGATTGTGTGCTGAACAGGTCCAGCACCAGCTTTCAATCCTTGCACTTCTGCTGTGGGAGCAGATGCCAAACGTTCGTGCTGTACTCACTGTGCTGCTGGGCAGCTGAGAGGGGCCAACTGAGAATTTGTATTCAAATGGACTTTTAGGTATGAAACCGAGGAGAGACTGCAATGATGGTGACACCGTTGCAAAGCTGCTTGTGTGCTGAAGAAGCAGAGCACTAGCTTTCCCTGCTGGTTCTTCTGCCGTGTGAGCAGATGCCACTGTTCATTCTGTGCTGATTGTGTTGCTGCGCAGCAGAGAGCAGGCTCTGGACTGATTCCATTCAAATGCTTTTCCTGTATGAAAGTGAGCAGTGAAAGCAACGATGGATGCACCAATGTAAAGGGGATTGTGTGCTGAACAGGTCCAGCACCAGCTTTCAATCCTTGCTCTTCTGCTGTGGGAGCAGAGGCCAAACGTTCGTGCTGTACTCACTGTGCTGCTGGGCAGCTGAGCGACACCACCTGAGAATTCGGATTCAAATGGACTTTTAGGTATGAAACCGAGGAGAGACTGCAATGATGGTGACACCGTTGCAAAGCTGCTTGTGTGCTGAAGAAGCCCAGCACTAGCTTTCCCTGCTGGTCCTTCTGCCGTGCGAGCAGATGCCACTGTTCATTCTGTGCTGACTGTGTTGCTGCGCAGCAGAGAGCAGGCTCTGGACTGATTCCATTCAAATGCTTTTCCTGTATGAAAGTGAGCAGTGAAAGCAACGATGGAGGCACCAATGTGAAGGGGATTGTGTGCTGAACAGGTCCCGCACCAGCTTTCAATCCTGGCTCTTCTGCTGTGGGAGCAGAGGCCAAACTTTCGTGCTGTACTCACTGTGCTGGTGGGCAGCTGAGAGACACCACCTGAGAATTTGGATTCAAATGGACTTTTAGGTATGAAACCGAGGAGAGACTGGAATGATGGTGACCCCGTTGCAAAGCTGCTTGTGTGCTGAAGAATCAGAGCACTAGCTTTCCCTGCTGGTCCTTCTGCCGTGGGAGCAGATGCCACTGTTCATTCTGTGCTGTGTTGCTGCCAGCAGGGAGCAGGCTCTGGACTGTTTCTATTCAAATGCTTTTCCTGTATGAAAGTGAGCAGTGAAAGCAACGATGGAGGCACCAATGTAAAGGTGATTGTGTGCTGAACAGGTCCAGCACCAGCTTTCAATCCTGGCTCTTCTGCTGTGGGAGCAGAAGCCAAACGTTCGTGCTGTACTCACTGTGCTCCTGGGCAGCTGAGCGACACCACCTGAGAATTCGGATTCAAATGGACTTTTAGGTATGAAACCGAGGAGAGACTGGAATGATGGTGACACCGTTGCAAATCTGCTTGTGTGCTGAAGAGGCCCAGCACTAGCTTTCCCTGCTGGTCCTTCTGCTGTGGGAGCAGATGCCACTGTTCATTCTGTGCTGAATGTGTTGCTGCCAGCAGGGAGCAGGCTCTGGACTGATTCCATTCAAATGCTTTTCCGGTATGAGTGTTAGCAGTGAAAGCAGCGATGGAGGCACCAATGTAAAGGTGATTGTGTGCTGAAGAGGTCCAGCACCAGCTTTCAATCCTGGCTCTTCTGCTGTGGGAGCAGAGGCCAAACGTTCGTTCTGTACTCACTGTGCTGCTGGGCAGCTGAGAGACACAAACTGAGAATTTGGATTCAAATGGACTTTTAGGTATGAAACCGAGGAGAGACTGCAATGATGGTGACCCCGTTGCAAAGCTGGTTGTGTGCTGAAAAAGCCCAGCACTAGCTTTCCCTGCTGGTTCTTCTGCCGTGTGAGCAGATGCCACTGTTCATTCTGTGCTGATTGTGTTGCTGCGCAGCAGAGAGCAGGCTCTGGACTGATTCCATTCAAATGCTTTTCCTGTATGAAAGTGAGCAGTGAAAGCAACGATGGATGCACCAATGTAAAGGTGATTGTGTGCTGAAGAGGTCCAGCACCAGCTTTCAATCCTGGCTCTTCTGCTGTGGGAGCAGAGGCCAAACGTTCGTGCTGTACTCACTGTGCTGCTGGGCAGCTGAGAGACACAAACTGAGAATTTGGATTCAAATTGACTTTTAGGTATGAAACCGAGGAGAGACTGCAATGATGGTGACCCCGTTGCAAATCTGCTTGTGTGCTGAAGAGGCCCAGCACTAGCTTTCCCTGCTGGTCCTTCTGCTGTGCGAGCAGAATCCACTGTTCATTCTGTGCTGACTGTGTTGCTGCGCAGCAGAGAGCAGGCTCTGGACTGATTCCATTCAAATGTTTTTCCTGTATGAAAGTGAGCAGTGAAAGCAACGATGGATGCACCAATGTAAAGGGGATTGTGTGCTGAACAGGTCCAGCACCAGCTTTCAATCCTTGCTCTTCTGCTGTGGGAGCAGAGGCCAAACGTTCGTGCTGTACTCACTGTGCTGCTGGGCAGCTGAGACCAGCTGACAATTCGGATTCAAATGGACTTTTAGGTATGAAACCGAGGAGAGACTGCAATGATGGTGACACCGTTGCAAATCTGCTTGTGTGCTGAAGAGGCGCAGCACTAGCTTTCCCTGCTGGTCCTTCTGCCGTGTGAGAAGATGCCACTGTTCATTCTGTGCTGTGTTGCTGCCAGCAGGGAGCAGGCTCTGGACTGATTCCATTCAAATGCTTTCCCTGTATGAGTCTTAGCATTGAAAGCAACGATGGAGGCACCAATGTAAAGGGGATTGTGTGCTGAACAGGTCCAGCACCAGCTTTCAATCCTTGCTCTTCTGCTGTGGGAGCAGAGGCCAAACGTTCGTGCTGTACTCACTGTGCTGCTGGGCAGCTGAGAGACACCACCTGAGAATTTGGATTCAAATGGACTTTTAGGTATGAAACCGAGGAGAGACTGCAATGATGGTGACCCCGTTGCAAAGCTGCTTGTGTGCTGAAGAAGCAGAGCACTAGCTTTCCCTGCTGGTCCTTCTGCCGTGTGAGCAGATGCCACTGTTCATTCTGTGCTGACTGTGTTGCTGCGCAGCAGAGAGCAGGCTCTGGACTGATTCCATTCAAATGCTTTCCCTGTATGAGTGTTAGCAGTGAAAGCAAGGATGGAGGCACCAATGTAAAGGGGATTGTGTGCTGAACAGGTCCAGCACCAGCTTTCAATCCTGGCTCTTCTGCTGTGGGAGCAGAGGCCTAACGTTCGTGCTGTACTCACTGTGCTGCTGGGCAGCTGAGCGACACCACCTGAGAATTCGGATTCAAATGGACTTTTAGGGATGAAACCGAGGAGAGACTGCAATGATGGTGACACCGTTGCAAAGTTGCTTGTGTGCTGAAGAGACCCAGCACTAGCTTTCCCTGCTGGTCCTTCTGCCGTGTGAGCAGATGCCACTGTTCATTCTGTGCTGATTGTGTTGCTGCGCAGCAGAGAGCAGGCTCTGGACTGATTCCATTCAAATGCTTTTCCTGTATGAAAGTGAGCAGTGAAAGCAACGATGGAGGCACCAATGTAAAGGTGATTGTGTTCTGAACAGGTCCAACACCAGCTTTCAATCCTTGCTCTTCTGCTGTGGGAGCAGATGCCGAACATTCTTGCTGTACTCAATGTGCTGCTGGGCAGCTGAGACCAGCTGACAATTCGGATTCAAATGGACTTTTAGGTATGAAACCGAGGAGAGACTGCAATGATGGTGACACCGTTGCAAATCTGCTTGTGTGCTGAAGAGGCGCAGCACTAGCTTTCCCTGCTGCTCCTTCTGCCGTGTGAGCAGATGAAACTGTACTTTCTGTGCTGTGTTGCTGCCAGCAGGGAGCAGGCTCTGGACTGATTCCATTCAAATGCTTTTCCTGTATGAGTGTTAGCAGTGAAAGCAGCGATGGAGGCACCAATATAAAGGTGATTGTGTGCTGAAGAGGTCCAGCACCAGCTTTCAATCCTGGCTCTTCTGCTGTGGGAGCAGAGGCCAAACGTTCGTGCTGTACTCACTGTGCTGCTGGGCAGCTGAGAGACACAACCTGAGAATTTGGATTCAAATGGACTTTTAGGTATGAAACCGAGGAGAGACTGCAATGATGGTGACCCCGTTGCAAAGCTGCTTGTGTGCTGAAAAAGCCCAGCACTAGCTTTCCCTGCTGGTCCTTCTGCTGTGCGAGCAGAATCCACTGTTCATTCTGTGCTGACTGTGTTGCTGCGCAGCAGAGAGCAGGCTCTGGACTGATTCCATTCAAATGTTTTTCCTGTATGAAAGTGAGCAGTGAAAGCAACGATGAAGGCACCAATGTAAAGGTGATTGTGTGCTGAACAGGTCCAGCACCAGCTTTCAATCCTTGCACTTCTGCTGTGAGAGCAGATGCCAAACGTTCGTGCTGTACTCACTGTGCTGATGGGCAGCTGAGCGACACCACCTGAGAATTCGGATTCAAATGGACTTTTAGGTATGAAACCGAGGAGAGACTGCAATGATGTTGACACCGTTGCAAAGCTGCTTGTGTGCTGAAGAGACCCAGCACTAGCTTTCCCTGCTGGTCCTTCTGCCGTGTGAGCAGATGCCACTGTTCATTCTGTGCTGATTGTGTTGCTGCGCAGCAGAGAGCAGGCTCTGGACTGATTCCATTCAAATGCTTTTCCTGTATGAAAGTGAGCAGTGAAAGAAACTTTGGAGACACCAATGTAAAGGTGATTTTGTGCTGAACAGGTCCAGCACCAGCTTTCAATCCTGGCTCTTCTGCTGTGGGAGCCGTGGCCAAACGTTCGTGCTGTACTCACTGTGCTGCTGGGCAGCTGAGACCAGCTGACAATTCGGATTCAAATGGACTTTTAGGTATGAAACCGAGGAGAGACTGCAATGATGGTGACCCCGTTGCAAAGCTGCTTGTGTGCTGAAGAAGACCAGGACTAGCTTTCCCTGCTGGTCCTTCTGCTGTGCGAGCAGAATCCACTGTTCATTCTGTGCTGACTGTGTTGCTGCGAAGCAGAGAGCAGGCTCTGGACTGATTCGATTCAAATGCTTTTCATGTATGAAAGTGAGCAGTGAAAGCAACGATGGAGGCACCAATGTAAAGGTGATTGTGTGCTGAACAGGTCCAGCACCAGCTTTCAATCCTGGCTCTTCTGCTGTGGGAGCAGAGGCCAAACGTTCGTTCTGTACTCACTGTGCTGCTGGGCAGCTGAGAGACACAAACTGAGAATTTGGATTCAAATGGACTTTTAGGTATGAAACCGAGGAGAGACTGCAATGATGGTGACCCCGTTGCAAAGCTGCTTGTGTGCTGAAAAAGCCCAGCACTAGCTTTCAGTGCTGGTCCTTCTGCTGTGCGAGCAGAATCCACTGTTCATTCTGTGCTGACTGTGTTGCTGCGCAGCAGAGAGCAGGCTCTGGACTGATTCCATTCAAATGTTTTTCCTGTATGAAAGTGAGCAGAGAAAGCAACGATGAAGGCCCCAATGTAAAGGTGATTGTGTGCTGAACAGGTCCAGCACCAGCTTTCAATCCTTGCACTTCTGCTGTGGGAGCAGATGCCAAACGTTCGTGCTGTACTCACTGTGCTGCTGGGCAGCTGAGAGGGGCCAACTGAGAATTTGTATTCAAATGGACTTTTAGGTATGAAACCGAGGAGAGACTGCAATGATGGTGACACCGTTGCAAAGCTGCTTGTGTGCTGAAGAAGCAGAGCACTAGCTTTCCCTGCTGGTTCTTCTGCCGTGTGAGCAGATGCCACTGTTCATTCTGTGCTGATTGTGTTGCTGCGCAGCAGAGAGCAGGCTCTGGACTGATTCCATTCAAATGCTTTTCCTGTATGAAAGTGAGCAGTGAAAGCAACGATGGATGCACCAATGTAAAGGGGATTGTGTGCTGAACAGGTCCAGCACCAGCTTTCAATCCTTGCTCTTCTGCTGTGGGAGCAGAGGCCAAACGTTCGTGCTGTACTCACTGTGCTGCTGGGCAGCTGAGCGACACCACCTGAGAATTCGGATTCAAATGGACTTTTAGGTATGAAACCGAGGAGAGACTGCAATGATGGTGACACCGTTGCAAAGCTGCTTGTGTGCTGAAGAAGCCCAGCACTAGCTTTCCCTGCTGGTCCTTCTGCCGTGCGAGCAGATGCCACTGTTCATTCTGTGCTGACTGTGTTGCTGCGCAGCAGAGAGCAGGCTCTGGACTGATTCCATTCAAATGCTTTTCCTGTATGAAAGTGAGCAGTGAAAGCAACGATGGAGGCACCAATGTGAAGGGGATTGTGTGCTGAACAGGTCCCGCACCAGCTTTCAATCCTGGCTCTTCTGCTGTGGGAGCAGAGGCCAAACTTTCGTGCTGTACTCACTGTGCTGGTGGGCAGCTGAGAGACACCACCTGAGAATTTGGATTCAAATGGACTTTTAGGTATGAAACCGAGGAGAGACTGGAATGATGGTGACCCCGTTGCAAAGCTGCTTGTGTGCTGAAGAATCAGAGCACTAGCTTTCCCTGCTGGTCCTTCTGCCGTGGGAGCAGATGCCACTGTTCATTCTGTGCTGTGTTGCTGCCAGCAGGGAGCAGGCTCTGGACTGTTTCTATTCAAATGCTTTTCCTGTATGAAAGTGAGCAGTGAAAGCAACGATGGAGGCACCAATGTAAAGGTGATTGTGTGCTGAACAGGTCCAGCACCAGCTTTCAATCCTGGCTCTTCTGCTGTGGGAGCAGAAGCCAAACGTTCGTGCTGTACTCACTGTGCTCCTGGGCAGCTGAGCGACACCACCTGAGAATTCGGATTCAAATGGACTTTTAGGTATGAAACCGAGGAGAGACTGGAATGATGGTGACACCGTTGCAAATCTGCTTGTGTGCTGAAGAGGCCAGCACTAGCTTTCCCTGCTGGTCCTTCTGCTGTGGGAGCAGATGCCACTGTTCATTCTGTGCTGAATGTGTTGCTGCCAGCAGGGAGCAGGCTCTGGACTGATTCCATTCAAATGCTTTTCCGGTATGAGTGTTAGCAGTGAAAGCAGCGATGGAGGCACCAATGTAAAGGTGATTGTGTGCTGAAGAGGTCCAGCACCAGCTTTCAATCCTGGCTCTTCTGCTGTGGGAGCAGAGGCCAAACGTTCGTTCTGTACTCACTGTGCTGCTGGGCAGCTGAGAGACACAAACTGAGAATTTGGATTCAAATGGACTTTTAGGTATGAAACCGAGGAGAGACTGCAATGATGGTGACCCCGTTGCAAAGCTGCTTGTGTGCTGAAAAAGCCCAGCACTAGCTTTCCCTGCTGGTTCTTCTGCCGTGTGAGCAGATGCCACTGTTCATTCTGTGCTGACTGTGTTGCTGCGCAGCAGAGAGCAGGCTCTGGACTGATTCCATTCAAATGCTTTCCCTGTATGAGTGTTAGCAGTGAAAGCAAGGATGGAGGCACCAATGTAAAGGGGATTGTGTGCTGAACAGGTCCAGCACCAGCTTTCAATCCTGGCTCTTCTGCTGTGGGAGCAGAGGCCTAACGTTCGTGCTGTACTCACTGTGCTGCTGGGCAGCTGAGCGACACCACCTGAGAATTCGGATTCAAATGGACTTTTAGGTATGAAACCGAGGAGAGACTGCAATGATGGTGACACCGTTGCAAAGTTGCTTGTGTGCTGAAGAGACCCAGCACTAGCTTTCCCTGCTGGTCCTTCTGCCGTGCGAGCAGATGCCACTGTTCATTCTGTGCTGATTGTGTTGCTGCGCAGCAGAGAGCAGGCTCTGGACTGATTCCATTCAAATGCTTTTCCTGTATGAAAGTGAGCAGTGAAAGCAACGATGGAGGCACCAATGTGAAGGGGATTGTGTGCTGAACAGGTCCCGCACCAGCTTTCAATCCTGGCTCTTCTGCTGTGGGAGCAGAGGCCAAACTTTCGTGCTGTACTCACTGTGCTGCTGGGCAGCTGAGAGACACCACCTGAGAATTTGGATTCAAATGGACTTTTAGGTATGAAACCGAGGAGAGACTGGAATGATGGTGACCCCGTTGCAAAGCTGCTTGTGTGCTGAAGAATCAGAGCACTAGCTTTCCCTGCTGGTCCTTCTGCCGTGGGAGCAGATGCCACTGTTCATTCTGTGCTGTGTTGCTGCCAGCAGGGAGCAGGCTCTGGACTGTTTCTATTCAAATGCTTTTCCTGTATGAAAGTGAGCAGTGAAAGCAACGATGGAGGCACCAATGTAAAGGTGATTGTGTGCTGAACAGGTCCAGCACCAGCTTTCAATCCTGGCTCTTCTGCTGTGGGAGCAGAAGCCAAACGTTCGTGCTGTACTCACTGTGCTCCTGGGCAGCTGAGCGACACCACCTGAGAATTCGGATTCAAATGGACTTTTAGGTATGAAACCGAATAGAGACTGGAATGATGGTGACACCGTTGCAAATCTGCTTGTGTGCTGAAGAGGCCCAGCACTAGCTTTCCCTGCTGGTCCTTCTGCTGTGGGAGCAGATGCCACTGTTCATTCTGTGCTGAATGTGTTGCTGCGCTGCCAGCAGAGAGCAGGCTCTGGACTGATTCCATTCAAATGCTTTTCCTGTATGAAAGTGAGCAGTGAAAGCAACGATGGAGGCACCAATGTAAAGGTGATTGTGTGCTGAACAGGTCCGGCTCCAGCTTTCAATCCTTGCTCTTCTGCTGTGGGAGCAGAAGCCAAACGTTCGTGCTGTACTCACTGTGCTGCTGGGCAGCTGAGAGACACAAACTGAGAATTTGGATTCAAATGGACTTTTAGGTATGAAACCGAGGAGAGACTGCAATGATGGTGACCCCGTTGCAAAGCTGCTTGTGTGCTGAAAAAGCCCAGCACTAGCTTTCCCTGCTGGTCCTTCTGCTGTGCGAGCAGAATCCACTGTTCATTCTGTGCTGACTGTGTTGCTGCGCAGCAGAGAGCAGGCTCTGGACTGATTCCATTCAAATGCTTTCCCTGTATGAGTGTTAGCAGTGAAAGCAAGGATGGAGGCACCAATGTAAAGGGGATTGTGTGCTGAACAGGTCCAGCACCAGCTTTCAATCCTGGCTCTTCTGCTGTGGGAGCAGAGGCCTAACGTTCGTGCTGTACTCACTGTGCTGCTGGGCAGCTGAGCGACACCACCTGAGAATTCGGATTCAAATGGACTTTTAGGTATGAAACCGAGGAGAGACTGCAATGATGGTGACACCGTTGCAAAGTTGCTTGTGTGCTGAAGAGACCCAGCACTAGCTTTCCCTGCTGGTCCTTCTGCCGTGTGAGCAGATGCCACTGTTCATTCTGTGCTGATTGTGTTGCTGCGCAGCAGAGAGCAGGCTCTGGACTGATTCCATTCAAATGCTTTTCCTGTATGAAAGTGAGCAGTGAAAGCAACGATGGAGGCACCAATGTAAAGGTGATTGTGTTCTGAACAGGTCCAACACCAGCTTTCAATCCTTGCTCTTCTGCTGTGGGAGCAGATGCCGAACATTCTTGCTGTACTCAATGTGCTGCTGGGCAGCTGAGAGAGACCACCTGAGAATTTGGATTCAAATGGACTTTTAGGGATGAAACCGAGGAGAGACTGCAATGATGGTGACCCCGTTGCAACGCTGCTTGTGTGCTGAAGAATCAGAGCACTAGCTTTCTCTGCTGGTCCTTCTGCCGTGTGAGCAGATGAAACTGTACTTTCTGTGCTGTGTTGCTGCCAGCAGGGAGCAGGCTCTGGACTGATTCCATTCAAATGCTTTCCCTGTCTGAGTGTTAGCAGTGAAAGCAACGATGGAGGCACCAATGTAAAGGGGATTGTGTGCTGAACAGGTCCAGCACCAGCTTTCAATCCTGGCTCTTCTGTTGTGGGAGCAGAGGCCAAACTTTCGTGCTGTACTCACTGTGCTGCTGGGCAGCTGAGAGACACCACCTGAGAATTTGGATTCAAATGGACTTTTAGGTAAGAAACCGAGGAGAGACTGCAATGATGGTGACCCCGTTGCAAAGCTGCTTGTGTGCTGAAGAATCAGAGCACTAGCTTTCCCTGCTGGTCCTTCTGCCGTGGGAGCAGATGCCACTGTTCATTCTGTGCAGACTGTGTTGCTGCAAAGCAGAGAGCAGGCTCTGGACTGATTCCATTCAAATGCTTTTCCTGCATCAAAGTGAGCAGTGAAAGCAACGATGGAGGCCCCGATGTAAAGGTGATTGTGTGATGAACAGGTCCAGCACCAGCTTTCAATCCTGGCTCTTCTGCTGTGGGAGTAGAGGCCAAATACTCGTGCTGTACTCACTGAACTGCTGAGCAGCTGAGAGAGACCACCTGAGAATTTGGATTCAAATGGACTTTTAGGTATGAAACCGAGGAGAGACTGCAATGATGGTGTCACCGTTGCAAAGCTGCTTGTATGCTGAAGAGGCCCAGCACTAGCTTTCCCTGCTGGTCCTTCTGCCGTGGGAGCAGATGCCACTGTTCATTCTGTGCTGACTGTGTTGCTGCGCAGCAGATGCAGCCTACGGACTGATTCCATTCAAATGCTTTTCCTGTATGAAAGTGAGCAGTGAAAGCAACGATGGAGGCACCAATGTAAAGGTGATTGTGTGCTGAACAGGTCCAGCAGCAGCTTTCAATCCTGGCTCTTCTGCTGTGGGAGCAGAGGCCAAACGTTCGTGCTGTACTCACTGTGCTGCTGGGCAGCTGAGAGGGACCACCTGAGAATTTGGATTCAAATGGACTTTTAGGTATGAAACCGAGGAGAGACTGCAATGATGGTGACACCGTTGCAAAGCTGCTTGTGTGCTGAAGAGGCCCAGCACTAGCTTTCCCTGCTGGTCCTTTTGCCGTGTGAGCAGATGCCACTGTTCATTCTGTGCTGTGTTGCTGCCAGCAGGGAGCAGGCTCTGGACTGATTCCATTCAAATGCTTTTTCTGTATGAGTGTTAGCAGTGAAAGCAGCGATGGAGGCACCAATGTAAAGGTGATTGTGTGCTGAAGAGGTCCAGCACCAGCTTTCAATCCTGGCTCTTCTGCTGTGGGAGCAGAGGCCAAACGTTCGTGCTGTACTCACTGTGCTGCTGGGCAGCTGAGAGACACAAACTGAGAATTTGGATTCAAATGGACTTTTAGGTATGAAACCGAGGAGAGACTGCAATGATGGTGACCCCGTTGCAAAGCTGCTTGTGTGCTGAAATAGCCCAGCACTAGCTTTCCCTGCTGGTCCTTCTGCTGTGCGAGCAGAATCCACTGTTCATTCCGTGCTGACTGTGTTGCTGCGCTGCAGAGAGCAGGCTCTGGACTGATTCCATTCAAACGCTTTTCCTGTATGGAAGTGAGTAGTGAAAGCAACTATGGAGGCACCAATGTGAAGGGGATTGTGTGCTGAACAGGTCCCGCACCAGCTTTCAATCCTGGCTCTTCTGCTGTGGGAGCAGAGGCCAAACTTACGTGCTGTACTCACTGTGCTGCTGGGCAGCTGAGAGACACCACCTGAGAATTTGGATTCAAATGGACTTTTAGGTATGAAACCGAGGAGAGACTGCAATGATGGTGACCCCGTTGCAAAGCTGCTTGTGTGCTGAAGAATCAGAGCACTAGCTTTCCCTGCTGGTCCTTCTGCCGTGGGAGCAGATGCCACTGTTCATTCTGTGCTGTGTTGCTGCCAGCAGGGAGCAGGCTCTGGACTGATTCCATTCAAATGCTTTTCCTGTATGAAAGTGAGCAGTGAAAGCAACGATGGAGGCACCAATGTAAAGGTGATTGTGTGCTGAAGAGGTCCAGCACCAGCTTTCAATCCTGGCTCTTCTGCTGTGGGAGCAGAAGCCAAACGTTCGTGCTGTACTCACTGTGCTCCTGGGCAGCTGAGCCACACCACCTGAGAATTCGGATTCAAATGGACTTTTAGGTATGAAACCGAGGAGAGACTGGAATGATGGTGACACCGTTGCAAATCTGCTTGTGTGCTGAAGAGGCCCAGCACTAGCTTTCCCTGCTGGTCCTTCTGCCGTGTGAGCAGATGCCACTGTTCATTCTGTGCTGACTGTGTTGCTGCGCAGCACAGAGCAGGCTCTGGACTGATTCCATTCAAATGATTTTCCTGTATGAAAGTGAGCAGTGAAAGCAACGATGGAGGCACCAATGTAAAGGTGATTGTGTGCTGAACAGGTCCGGCTCCAGCTTTCAATCCTTGCTCTTCTGCTGTGGGAGCAGAAGCCAAACGTTCGTGCTGTACTCACTGTGCTGCTGGGCAGCTGAGAGACACAAACTGAGAATTTGGATTCAAATGGACTTTTAGGTATGAAACCGAGGAGAGACTGCAATGATGGTGACCCCGTTGCAAAGCTGCTTGTGTGCTGAAAAAGCCCAGCACTAGCTTTCCCTGCTGGTCCTTCTGCTGTGCGAGCAGAATCCACTGTTCATTCTGTGCTGACTGTGTTGCTGCGCAGCAGAGAGCAGGCTCTGGACTGATTCCATTCAAATGTTTTTCCTGTATGAAAGTGAGCAGTGAAAGCAACGATGAAGGCACCAATGTAAAGGTGATTGTGTGCTGAACAGGTCCAGCACCAGCTTTCAATCCTTGCACTTCTGCTGTGGGAGCAGATGCCAAACGTTCGTGCTGTACTCACTGTGCTGCTGGGCAGCTGAGAGGGGCCAACTGAGAATTTGTATTCAAATGGACTTTTAGGTATGAAACAGAGGAGAGACTGCAATGATGGTGACACCGTTGCAAATCTGCTTGTGTGCTGAAGAGGCCCAGCACTAGCTTTCCCTGCTGGTCCTTCTGCCGTGTGAGAAGATGCCACTGTTCATTCTGTGCTGTGTTGCTGCCAGCAGGGAGCAGGCTCTGGACTGATTCCTTTCAAATGCTTTCCCTGTATGAGTCTTAGCATTGAAATCAACGATGGAGGCACCAATGTAAAGGGGATTGTGTGCTGAACAGGTCCAGTACCAGCTTTCAATCCTTGCTCTTCTGCTGTGGGAGCAGAGGCCAAACGTTCGTGCTGTACTCACTGTGCTGCTGGGCAGCTGAGAAACAACACCTGAGAATTTGTATTCAAATGGACTTTTAGGTATGAAACCGAGGAGAGACTGCAATGATGGTGACCCCGTTGCAAAGCTGCTTGTGTGCTGAAGAATCAGAGCACTAGCTTTCCCTGCTGGTCCTTCTGCCGTGGGAGCAGATGCCACTGTTCATTCTGTGCTGTGTTGCTGCCAGCAGGGAGCAGGCTCTGGACTGATTCCATTCAAATGCTTTCCCTGTATGAGTGTTAGCAGTGAAAGCAAGGATGTAGGCACCTATGTAAAGAGGATTGTGTGCTGAACAGGTCCAGCACCAGCTTTCAATCCTGGCTCTTCTGCTGTGGGAGCAGAGGCCTAACGTTCGTGCTGTACTCACTGTGCTGCTGGGCAGCTGAGCGACACCACCTGAGAATTCGGATTCAAATGGACTTTTAGGTATGAAACCGAGGAGAGACTGCAATGATGGTGACACCGTTGCAATGTTGCTTGTGTGCTGAAGAGACCCAGCACTAGCTTTCCCTGCTGGTCCTTCTGCCGTGTGAGCAGATGCCACTGTTCATTCTGTGCTGATTGTGTTGCTGCGCAGCAGAGAGCAGGCTCTGGACTGATTCCATTCAAATGCTTTTCCTGTATGAAAGTGAGCAGTGAAAGCAACGATGGAGGCACCAATGTAAAGGTGATTGTGTTCTGAACAGTCCAACACCAGCTTTCAATCCTTGCTCTTCTGCTGTGGGAGCAGATGCCGAACATTCTTGCTGTACTCAATGTGCTGCTGGGCAGCTGAGAGAGACCACCTGAGAATTTGGATTCAAATGGACTTTTAGGGATGAAACCGAGGAGAGACTGCAATGATGGTGACCCCGTTGCAAAGCTGCTTGTGTGCTGAAGAAGCTCAGGACTAGCTTTCCCTGCTGGTCCTTCTGCTGTGCGAGCAGAATCCACTGTTCATTCTGTGCTGACTGTGTTGCTGCGCTGCAGAGAGCAGGCTCTGGACTGATTCCATTCAAATGCTTTTCCTGTATGAAAGTGAGCAGTGAAAGCAACGATGGAGGCACCAATTTAAAGGTGATTGTGTGCTGAACAGGTCCAGCACCAGCTTTCAATCCTTGCTCTTCAGCTGTGGGAGCAGATGCCAAACGTTCGTGCTGTACTCACTGTGCTGCTGGGCAGCTGAGAGGGACCACCTGAGAATTTGTATTCAAATGGAATTTTAGGTATGAAACCGAGGAGAGACTGCAATGATGGTAACCCTGTTGCAAAGCTGCTTGTGTGCTGAAGAGACACAGCCCTGTTTTCCCTGCTGGTCCTTCTCCCTTAGGAGCAGATGCCACTGTTCATTCTGCGCTGTGTTGCTGCCAGCAGGGAGCAGGCTCTGCACTGTTTCTATTCAAATGCTTTTCCTGTATGAAAGTGAGCAGTGAAAGCAACGATGGAGGCACCAATGTAAAGGTGATTGTGTGCTGAACAGGTCCAGCACCAGCTTTCAATCCTGGCTCTTCTGCTGTTTGTGCAGAAGCCAAACGTTCGTGCTGTACTCACTGTGCTGCTGGGCAGCTGAGCGACACCACCTGAGAATTCGGATTCAAATTCTTTTAGGTATGAAACCGAGGAGAGACTGCAATGATGGTGACACCGTTGCAAATCTGCTTGTGTGCTGAAGAGGCCCAGCACTAGCTTTCCCTGCTGGACCTTCTGCCGTGTGAGCAGATGCCACTGTTCATTCTGTGCTGTGTTGCTGCCAGCAGGGAGCAGGCTCTGGACTGATTCCATTCAAAAGCTTTCCCTGTATGAGTGTTACCAGTGAAAGCAACGATGGAGGCACCAATGTAAAGGGGATTGTGTGCTGAACAGGTCCAGCACCAGCTTTCAATCCTTGCTCTTCTGCTGTGGGAGCAGAAGCCAAACGTTCGTGCTGTACTCACTGTGCTGCTGGGCAGCTGAGAGACACAAACTGAGAATTTGGATTCAAATGGACTTTTAGGTATGAAACCGAGGAGAGACTGCAATGATGGTGACCCCGTTGCAAAGCTGCTTGTGTGCTGAAAAAGCCCAGCACTAGCTTTCCCTGCTGGTCCTTCTGCTGTGCGAGCAGAATCCACTGTTCATTCTGTGCTGACTGTGTTGCTGCGCAGCAGAGAGCAGGCTCTGGACTGATTCCATTCAAATGTTTTTCCTGTATGAAAGTGAGCAGTGAAAGCAACGATGGATGCACCAATGTAAAGGGGATTGTGTGCTGAACAGGTCCGGCACCAGCTTTCAATCCTTGCTCTTCTGCTGTGGGAGCAGAGGCCAAACGTTCGTGCTGTACTCACTGTGCTGCTGGGCAGCTGAGAGACACCACCTGAGAATTTGGATTCAAATGGACTTTTAGGTATGAAACCGAGGAGAGACTGGAATGATGGTGACCCCGTTGCAAAGCTGCTTGTGTGCTGAAGAATCAGAGCACTAGCTTTCCCTGCTGGTCCTTCTGCCGTGTGAGCAGATGCCACTGTTCATTCTGTACTGTGTTGCTGCCAGCAGGGAGCAGGCTCTGGACTGATTCCATTCAAATGCTTTCCCTGTATGAGTGTTAGCAGTGAAAGCAAGGATGGAGGCACCAATGTAAAGGGGATTGTGTGCTGAACAGGTCCAGCACCAGCTTTCAATCCTGGCTCTTCTGCTGTGGGAGCAGAGGCCTAACGTTCGTGCTGTACTCACTGTGCTGCTGGGCAGCTGAGCGACACCACCTGAGAATTCGGATTCAAATGGACTTTTAGGTATGAAACCGAGGAGAGACTGCAATGATGGTGACCCCGTTGCAAAGCTGCTTGTGTGCTGAAGAAGCAGAGCACTAGCTTTCCCTGCTGGTCCTTCTGCCGTGTGAGCAGATGCCACTGTTCATTCTGTGCTGACTGTGTTGCTGCGCAGCAGAGAGCAGGCTCTGGACTGATTCCATTCAAATGCTTTTCCTGTATGAAAGTGAGCAGTGAAAGCAACGATGGAGGCACCAATGTAAAGGGGATTGTGTGCTGAACAGGTCCAGCACCAGCTTTCAATCCTGGCTCTTCTGCTGTGGGAGCCGTGGCCAAACGTTCGTGCTGTACTCACTGTGCTGCTGGGCAGCTGAGACCAGCTAAGAATTCGGATTCAAATGGACTTTTAGGTATGAAACCGAGGAGAGACTGGAATGATGGTGACACCGTTGCAAAGCTGCTTGTGTGCTGAAGAGGCCCAGCACTAGCTTTCCCTGCTGATCCTTCTGCCGTGTGAGCAGATGCCACTGTTCATTCTGTGCTGTCTGTGTTGCTGCGCAGCAGAGAGCAGCCTCTGGACTGATTCCATTCAAATGCTTTTCCTGTATGAGTGTTAGCAGTGAAAGCAACGATGGAGGCACCAATGTAAAGGTGATTGTGTGCTGAACAGGTCCAGCACCAGCTTTCAATCCTTGCTCTTCTGCTGTGGGAGCAGAGGCCAAACGTTCGTGATGTACTCACTGTGCTGCTGGGCAGCTGAGACCAGCTGAGAATTCGGATTCAAATGGACTTTTAGGTATGAAACCGAGGAGAGATTGCAATGATGGTGACCCCGTTGCAAAGCTGCTTGTGTGCTGAAGAGGCCCAGCACTAGCTTTCCCTGCTGGTCCTTCTGCCGTGTGAGCAGATGCCACTGTTCATTCTGTGCTGATTGTCTTGCTGCGCAGCAGAGAGCAGGCTCTGGACTGATTCCATTCAATTGCTTTTCCTGTATGAGTGTTAGCAGTGAAAGCAGCGATGGAGGCACCAATGTAAAGGTGATTGTGTGCTGAACAGGTCCAGCACCAGCTTTCAATCCTGGCTCTTCTGCTGTGGGAGCAGAGGCCAAACGTTCGTGCTGTACTCACTGTGCTCCTGGGCAGCTGAGCGACACCACCTGAGAATTCGGATTCAAATGGACTTTTAGGTATGAAACCGAGGAGAGACTGCAATGATGGTGACCCCGTTGCAAATCTGCTTGTGTGCTGAAGAGGCCCAGCACTAGCTTTCCCTGCTGGTCCTTCTGCCGTGTGAGCAGATGCCACTGTTCATTCTGTGCTGATTGTCTTGCTGCCAGCAGGGAGCAGGCTCTGGACTGATTCCATTCAAATGCTTTCCCTGTATGTTAGCAGTGAAAGCAGCGATGGAGGCACCAATGTAAAGGTGATTGTGTGCTGAACAGGTCCAGCACCAGCTTTCAATCCTTGCTCTTCTGCTGTGGGAGCAGATGCCAAACGTTCGTGCTGTACTCACTGTGTTGCTGGGCAGCTGAGACCAGCTGAGAATTCGGATTCAAATGGACTTTTAGGTATGAAACCGAGGAGAGACTGCAATGATGGTGACCCCGTTGCAAAGCTGCTTGTGTGCTGAAAAAGCCCAGCACTAGCTTTCAGTGCTGGTCCTTCTGCTGTGCGAGCAGAATCCACTGTTCATTCTGTGCTGTGTTGCTGCCAAGCAGAGAGCAGGCTCTGGACTGATTCCATTCAAATGCTTTTCCTGTATGAAAGTGAGCAGTGAAAGCAACGATGGAGGCACCAATGTAAAGGTGATTGTGTGCTGAACATGTCCAGCACCAGCTTTCAATCCTTGCTCTTCTGCTGTGGGAGCAGAGGCCAAACGTTTGTGCTGAACTCACTGTGCTGCTGGGCAGCTGAGAGAGACCACCTGAGAATTTTATTCAAATGGACTTTTAGGTATGAAACCGAGGAGAGACTGCAATGATGGTGACCCCGTTGCAAAGCTGCTTGTGTGCTGAAGAAGCAGAGCACTAGCTTTCCCTGCTGGTCCTTCTGCCGTGTGAGCAGATGCCACTGTTCATTCTGTGCTGACTGTGTTGCTGCGCAGCAGAGAGCAGGCTCTGGACTGTTTCCATTCAAATGCTTTTCCTGTATGAAAGTGAGCAGTGAAAGCAGCGATGGAGGCACCAATGTAAAGGGGATTGTGTGCTGAACAGGTCCAGCACCAGCTTTCAATCCTTGCTCTTCTGCTGTGGGAGCAGAGGCCAAACGTTCGTGCTGTACTCACTGTGCTGCTGGGCAGCTGAGAGGGGCCAACTGAGAATTTGTATTCAAATGGACTTTTAGGTATGAAACCGAGGAGAGACTGCAATGATGGTGACCCCGTTGCAAAGCTGCTTGTGTGCTGAAGAGACACAGCCCTAGCTTTCCCTGCTGGTCCTTCAGCCGTAGGAGCAGATGCCACTGTTCATCCTGCGCTGAGTTGCTGCCAGCAGGGAGCAGGCTCTGCACTGTTTCTATTCAAATGCTTTTCCTGTATGAAAGTGAGCAGTGAAAGCAACGATGGAGGCACCAATGTAACGGTGATTGTGTGCTCAACAGGCCCAGCACCAGCTTTCAATCCTGGCTCTTCTGCTGTGGGAGCAGAAGCCAAACGTTCGTGCTGTACTCACTGTGCTCCTGGGCAGCTGAGCGACACCACCTGAGAATTCGGATTCAAATGGACTTTTAGGTATGAAACCGAGGAGAGTGGAATGATGGTGACACCGTTGCAAAGCTGCTTGTTTGCTGAAGAGGCCCAGCACTAGCTTTCCCTGATGATCCTTCTGCCGTGTGAGCAGATGCCACTGTTCATTCTGTGCTGTCTGTGTTGCTGCGCAGCAGATAGCGGGCTCTGGACTGATTCCATTCAAATGCTTTTCCTGTATGAGTGTTAGCAGTGAAAGCAAGGATGGAGGCACCAATGTAAAGGTGATTGTGTGCTGAACAGGTCCAGCACCAGCTTTCAATCCTTGCTCTTCTGCTGTGGGAGCAGATGCCAAAAGGTCGTGCTGTACTCACTGTGCTGCTGGGCAGCTGAGAGGGGCCAACTGAGAATTTGTATTCAAATGGACTTTTAGGTATGAAACCGAGGAGAGACTGCAATGATGGTGACCCCGTTGCAAAGCTGCTTGTGTGCTGAAGAAGCAGAGCACTAGCTTTCCCTGCTGGTCCTTCTGCCGTGTGAGCAGATGCCACTGTTCATTCTGTGCTGACTGTGTTGCTGCGCAGCAGAGAGCAGGCTCTGGACTGATTCCATTCAAATGCTTTTCCTGTATGAAAGTGAGCAGTGAAAGCAACGATGGAGGCACCAATGTAAAGGGGATTGTGTGCTGAACAGGTCCCGCACCAGCTTTCAATCCTGGCTCTTCTGCTGTGGGAGCAGAGGCCAAATGTTCGTGCTGTACTCACTGTGCTGCTGGGCAGCTGAGCGACACCACCTGAGAATTCGGATTCAAATGGACTTTTAGGTATGAAACCGAGGAGAGACTGCAATGATGGTGACCCCGTTGCAAATCTGCTTGTGTGCTGAAGAGGCCCAGCACTAGCTTTCCCTGCTGGTCCTTCTGCCGTGCGAGCAGGATCCACTTTTCATTCTGTGCTGACTGTGTTGCTGCGCAGCAGAGAGCAGGCTCTGGACTGATTCCATTCAAATGCTTTTCCTGTATGAAAGTGAGCAGTGAAAGCAAGGATGGAGGCACCAATGTAAAGGGGATTGTGTGCCGAACAGGTCCCGCACCAGCTTTCAATCCTGGCTCTTCTGCTGTGGGGGCAGAGGCCAAAATTTTGTGATGTCCTCACTGTGCTGCTGGGATGCTGAGAGACACCACCTGAGAATTCGGATTCAAATGGACTTTTAGGTATGAAACCGATGAGAGACTGGAATGATGGTGACACCGTTGCAAAGCTGCTTGTGTGCTGAAGAGGCCCAGCACTAGCTTTCCCTGCTGATCCTTCTGCCGTGTGAGCAGATGCCACTGTTCATTCTGTGCTGTCTGTGTTGCTGTGCAGCAGAGAGCAGCCTCTGGACTGATTCCATTCAAATGCTTTTCCTGTATGAGTGTTAGCAGTGAAAGCAACGATGGAGGCACCAATGTAAAGGTGATTGTGTGCTGAACAGGTCCGGCACCAGCTTTCAATCCTTGCTCTTCTGCTGTGGGAGCAGAGGCCAAACGTTCGTGCTGTACTCACTGTGCTGCTGGGCAGCTGAGAGACACCACCTGAGAATTTGGATTCAAATGGACTTTTAGGTATGAAACCGAGGAGAGACTGGAATGATGGTGACCCCGTTGCAAAGCTGCTTGTGTGCTGAAGAATCAGAGCACTAGCTTTCCCTGCTGGTCCTTCTGCCGTGTGAGCAGATGCCACTGTTCATTCTGTACTGTGTTGCTGCCAGCAGGGAGCAGGCTCTGGACTGATTCCATTCAAATGCTTTCCCTGTATGAGTGTTAGCAGTGAAAGCAAGGATGGAGGCACCAATGTAAAGGGGATTGTGTGCTGAACAGGTCCAGCACCAGCTTTCAATCCTGGCTCTTCAGCTGTGGGAGCAGATGCCAAACGTTCGTGCTGTACTCACTGTGCTGCTGGGCAGCTGAGAGGGACCACCTGAGAATTTGTATTCAAATGGAATTTTAGGTATGAAACCGAGGAGAGACTGCAATGATGGTAACCCTGTTGCAAAGCTGCTTGTGTGCTGAAGAGACACAGCCCTAGTTTTCCCTGCTGGTCCTTCTCCCGTAGGAGCAGATGCCACTGTTCATTCTGCGCTGTGTTGCTGCCAGCAGGGAGCAGGCTCTGCACTGTTTCTATTCAAATGCTTTTCCTGTATGAAAGTGAGCAGTGAAAGCAACGATGGAGGCACCAATGTAAAGGTGATTGTGTGCTGAACAGGTCCAGCACCAGCTTTCAATCCTGGCTCTTCTGCTGTTTGTGCAGAAGCCAAACGTTCGTGCTGTACTCACTGTGCTCCTGGGCAGCTGAGCGACACCACCTGAGAATTCGGATTCAAATGGACTTTTAGGTATGAAACCGAGGAGAGACTGCAATGATGGTGACACCGTTGCAAATCTGCTTGTGTGCTGAAGAGGCCCAGCACTAGCTTTCCCTGCTGGTCCTTCTGCCGTGTGAGCAGATGCCACTGTTCATTCTGTGCTGTCTGTGTTGCTGCGCAGCAGATAGCAGTCTCTGGACTGATTCCATTCAAATGATTTTCCTGTATGAAAGTGAGCAGTGAAAGCAACGATGGAGGCACCAATGTAAAGGTGATTGTGTGCTGAACAGGTCCGGCACCAGCTTTCAATCCTTGCTCTTCTGCTGTGGGAGCAGAAGCCAAACGTTCGTGCTGTACTCACTGTGCTGCTGGGCAGCTGAGAGACACAAACTGAGAATTTCGATTCAAATGGACTTTTAGGTATGATACCGAGGAGAGACTGCAATGATGGTGACCCCGTTGCAAAGCTGCTTGTGTGCTGAAAAAGCCCAGCACTAGCTTTCCCTGCTGGTCCTTCTGCTGTGCGAGCAGAATCCACTGTTCATTCTGTGCTGACTGTGTTGCTGCGCAGCAGAGAGCAGGCTCTGGACTGATTCCATTCAAATGCTTTTCCTGTATGAAAGTGAGCAGTGAAAGCAACGATGAAGGCACCAATGTAAAGGTGATTGTGTGCTGAACAGGTCCAGCACCAGCTTTCAATCCTTGCACTTCTGCTGTGGGAGCAGATGCCAAACGTTCGTGCTGTACTCACTGTGCTGCTGGGCAGCTGAGAGGGGCCAACTGAGAATTTGGATTCAAATGGACTTTTAGGTATGAAACCGAGGAGAGACTGCAATGATGGTGACACCGTTGCAAAGCTGCTTGTGTGCTGAAGAAGCAGAGCACTAGCTTTCCCGCTGGTTCTTCTCCCGTGTGAGCAGATGCCACTGTTCATTCTGTGCTGACTGTGTTGCTGCGCAGCAGAGAGCAGGCTCTGGACTGATTCCATTCAAATGCTTTTCCTGTATGAAAGTGAGCAGTGAAAGCAACGATGGATGCACCAATGTAAAGGGGATGGTGTGCTGAACAGGTCCAGCACCAGCTTTCAATCCTTGCTCTTCTGCTGTGGGAGCAGAGGCCAAACGTTCGTGCTGTACTCACTGTGCTGCTGGGCAGCTGAGCGACACCACCTGAGAATTTGTATTCAAATGGACTGTTAGGTATGAAACCGAGGAGAGACTGCAATGATGGTGACACCGTTGCAAATCTGCTTGTGTGCTGAAGAGGCCCAGCACTAGCTTTCCCTGCTGGTCCTTCTGCCGTGTGAGAAGATGCCACTGTTCATTCTGTGCTGTGTTGCTGCCAGCAGGGAGCAGGCTCTGGACTGATTCCATTCAAATGCTTTCCCTGTATGAGTGTTAGCAGTGAAAGCAAGGATGGAGGCACCAATGTAAAGGGGATTGTGTGCTGAACAGGTCCAGCACCAGCTTTCAATCCTGGCTCTTCTGCTGTGGGAGCAGAGGGCAAACGTTCGTGCTGTACTCACTGTGCTCCTGGGCAGCTGAGCGACACCACCTGAGAATTCGGATTCAAATGGACTTTTAGGTATGAAACCGAGGAGAGACTGGAATGATGGTGACACCGTTGCAAAGCTGCTTGTGTGCTGAAGAGGCCCAGCACTAGCTTTCCCTGCTGATCCTTCTGCCGTGTGAGCAGATGCCACTGTTCATTCTGTGCTGTCTGTGTTGCTGCGCAGCAGAGAGCAGCCTCTGGACTGATACCATTCAAATGCTTTTCCTGTATGAGTGTTAGCAGTGAAAGCAACGATGGAGGCACCAATGTAAAGGTGATTGTGTGCTGAACAGGTCCAGCACCAGCTTTCAATCCTTGCTCTTCTGCTGTGGGAGCAGAGGCCAAACGTTCGTGATGTACTCACTGTGCTGCTGGGCAGCTGAGACCAGCTGAGAATTCGGATTCAAATGGACTTTTAGGTATGAAACCGAGGAGAGACTGCAATGATGGTGACCCCGTTGCAAAGCTGCTTGTGTGCTGAAGAGGCCCAGCACTAGCTTTCCCTGCTGGTCCTTCTGCCGTGTGAGCAGATGCCACTGTTCATTCTGTGCTGATTGTCTTGCTGCGCAGCAGAGAGCAGGCTCTGGACTGATTCCATTCAATTGCTTTTCCTGTATGAGTGTTAGCAGTGAAAGCAGCGATGGAGGCACCAATGTAAAGGTGATTGTGTGCTGAACAGGTCCAGCACCAGCTTTCAATCCTGGCTCTTCTGCTGTGGGAGCAGAGGCCAAACGTTCGTGCTGTACTCACTGTGCTCCTGGTCAGCTGAGCGACACCACCTGAGAATTCGGATTCAAATGGACTTTTAGGTATGAAACCGAGGAGAGACTGCAATGATGGTGACCCCGTTGCAAATCTGCTTGTGTGCTGAAGAGGCCCAGCACTAGCTTTCCCTGCTGGTCCTTCTGCCGTGTGAGCAGATGCCACTGTTCATTCTGTGCTGATTGTCTTGCTGCCAGCAGGGAGCAGGCTCTGGACTGATTCCATTCAAATGCTTTCCCTGTATGTTAGCAGTGAAAGCAGCGATGGAGGCACCAATGTAAAGGGGATTGTGTGCTGAACAGGTCCAGCACCAGCTTTCAATCCTTGCTCTTCTGCGGTGGGAGCAGATGCCAAACGTTCGTGCTGTACTCACTGTGTTGCTGGGCAGCTGAGACCAGCTGAGAATTCGGATTCAAATGGACTTTTAGGTATGAAACCGAGGAGAGACTGCAATGATGGTGACCCCGTTGCAAAGCTGCTTGTGTGCTGAAAAAGCCCAGCACTAGCTTTCAGGGCTGGTCCTTCTGCTGTGCGAGCAGAATCCACTGTTCATTCTGTGCTGACTGTGTTGCTGCGCAGCAGAGAGCAGGCTCTGGACTGTTTCCATTCAAATGCTTTTCCTGTATGAAAGTGAGCAGTGAAAGCAGCGATGGAGGCACCAATGTAAAGGGGATTGTGTGCTGAACAGGTCCAGCACCAGCTTTCAATCCTTGCTCTTCTGCTGTGGGAGCAGAGGCCAAACGTTCGTGCTGTACTCACTGTGCTGCTGGGCAGCTGAGAGGGGCCAACTGAGAATTTGTATTCAAATGGACTTTTAGGTATGAAACCGAGGAGAGACTGCAATGATGGTGACCCCGTTGCAAAGCTGCTTGTGTGCTGAAGAGACACAGCCCTAGCTTTCCCTGCTGGTCCTTCAGCCGTAGGAGCAGATGCCACTGTTCATCCTGCGCTGAGTTGCTGCCAGCAGGGAGCAGGCTCTGCACTGTTTCTATTCAAATGCTTTTCCTGTATGAAAGTGAGCAGTGAAAGCAACGATGGAGGCACCAATGTAACGGTGATTGTGTGCTCAACAGGCCCAGCACCAGCTTTCAATCCTGGCTCTTCTGCTGTGGGAGCAGAAGCCAAACGTTCGTGCTGTACTCACTGTGCTCCTGGGCAGCTGAGCGACACCACCTGAGAATTCGGATTCAAATGGACTTTTAGGTATGAAACCGAGGAGAGTGGAATGATGGTGACCCCGTTGCAAAGCTGCTTGTTTGCTGAAGAGGCCCAGCACTAGCTTTCCCTGATGATCCTTCTGCCGTGTGAGCAGATGCCACTGTTCATTCTGTGCTGTCTGTGTTGCTGCGCAGCAGATAGCGGGCTCTGGACTGATTCCATTCAAATGCTTTTCCTGTATGAGTGTTAGCAGTGAAAGCAACGATGGAGGCACCAATGTAAAGGTGATTGTGTGCTAAAAAGGTCCAGCACCAGCTTTCAATCCTTGCTCTTCTGCTGTGGGAGCAGATGCCAAAAGGTCGTGCTGTACTCACTGTGCTGCTGGGCAGCTGAGAGGGGCCAACTGAGAATTTGTATTCAAATGGACTTTTAGGTATGAAACCGAGGAGAGACTGCAATGATGGTGACCCCGTTGCAAAGCTGCTTGTGTGCTGAAGAAGCAGAGCACTAGCTTTCCCTGCTGCTCCTTCTGCCGTGTGAGCAGATGCCACTGTTCATTCTGTGCTGACTGTGTTGCTGCGCAGCAGAGAGCAGGCTCTGGACTGCTTCCATTCAAATGCTTTTCCTGTATGAAAGTGAGCAGTGAAAGCAACGATGGAGGCACCAATGTAAAGGGGATTGTGTGCTGAACAGGTCCCGCACCAGCTTTCAATCCTGGCTCTTCTGCTGTGGGAGCAGAGGCCAAATGTTCGTGCTGTA
Organism: Pezoporus flaviventris; assembly: GCF_033815535.1. Classification (NCBI taxonomy): domain Eukaryota; kingdom Metazoa; phylum Chordata; class Aves; order Psittaciformes; family Psittacidae; genus Pezoporus; species Pezoporus flaviventris. The sequence goes on from NW_026892934.1 coordinate 26,012, forward strand.
CTCACTGTGCTGCTGGGCAGCTGAGCGACACCACCTGAGAATTCGGATTCAAATGGACTTTTAGGTATGAAACCGAGGAGAGACTGCAATGATGGTGACCCCGTTGCAAATCTGCTTGTGTGCTGAAGAGGCCCAGCACTAGCTTTCCCTGCTGGTCCTTCTGCCGTGCGAGCAGGATCCACTTTTCATTCTGTGCTGACTGTGTTGCTGCGCAGCAGAGAGCAGGCTCTGGACTGATTCCATTCAAATGCTTTTCCTGTATGAAAGTGAGCAGTGAAAGCAAGGATGGAGGCACCAATGTAAAGGGGATTGTGTGCCGAACAGGTCCCGCACCAGCTTTCAATCCTGGCTCTTCTGCTGTGGGGGCAGAGGCCAAAATTTTGTGATGTCCTCACTGTGCTGCTGGGATGCTGAGAGACACCACCTGAGAATTCGGATTCAAATGGACTTTTAGGTATGAAACCGATGAGAGACTGGAATGATGGTGACACCGTTGCAAAGCTGCTTGTGTGCTGAAGAGGCCCAGCACTAGCTTTCCCTGCTGATCCTTCTGCCGTGTGAGCAGATGCCACTGTTCATTCTGTGCTGTCTGTGTTGCTGTGCAGCAGAGAGCAGCCTCTGGACTGATTCCATTCAAATGCTTTTCCTGTATGAGTGTTAGCAGTGAAAGCAACGATGGAGGCACCAATGTAAAGGTGATTGTGTGCTGAACAGGTCCAGCACCAGCTTTCAATCCTTGCTCTTCTGCTGTGGGAGCAGAGGCCAAACGTTCGTGCTGTACTCACTGTGCTGCTGGGCAGCTGAGACCAGCTGAGAATTCGGATTCAAATGGACTTTTAGGTATGAAACCGAGGAGAGACTGCAATGATGGTGACCCCGTTGCAAAGCTGCTTGTGTGCTGAAGAGGCCCAGCACTAGCTTTCCCTGCTGGTCCTTCTGCCGTGTGAGCAGATGCCACTGTTCATTCTGTGCTGATTGTCTTGCTGCGCAGCAGAGAGCAGGCTCTGGACTGATTCCATTCAATTGCTTTTCCTGTATGAGTGTTAGCAGTGAAAGCAGCGATGGAGGCACCAATGTAAAGGTGATTGTGTGCTGAACAGGTCCAGCACCAGCTTTCAATCCTGGCTCTTCTGCTGTGGGAGCAGAGGCCAAACGTTCGTGCTGTACTCACTGTGCTCCTGGGCAGCTGAGCGACACCACCTGAGAATTCGGATTCAAATGGACTTTTAGGTATGAAACCGAGGAGAGACTGCAATGATGGTGACCCCGTTGCAAATCTGCTTGTGTGCTGAAGAGGCCCAGCACTAGCTTTCCCTGCTGGTTCTTCTGCCGTGTGAGCAGATGCCACTGTTCATTCTGTGCTGATTGTCTTGCTGCCAGCAGGGAGCAGGCTCTGGACTGATTCCATTCAAATGCTTTCCCTGTATGTTAGCAGTGAAAGCAGCGATGGAGGCACCAATGTAAAGGGGATTGTGTGCTGAACAGGTCCAGCACCAGCTTTCAATCCTTGCTCTTCTGCTGTGGGAGCAGAGGCCAAACGTTCGTGCTGTACTCACTGTGCTGCTGGGCAGCTGAGAGACACCACCTGAGAATTTGGATTCAAATGGACTTTTAGGTATGAAACCGAGGAGAGACTGCAATGATGGTGACCCCGTTGCAAAGCTGCTTGTGTGCTGAAGAGACACAGCCCTAGCTTTCCCTGCTGGTCCTTCTGCCGTAGGAGCAGATGCCACTGTTCATTCTGCGCTGTGTTGCTGCTAGCAGGGAGCAGGCTCTGCACTGTTTCTATTCAAATGCTTTTCCTGTATGAAAGTGAGCAGTGAAAGCAACGATGGAGGCACCAATGTAAAGGTGATTGTGTGCTGAACAGGTCCAGCACCAGCTTTCAATCTTGGCTCTTCTGCTGTGGGAGCAGAAGCCAAACGTTCGTGCTGTACTCACTGTGCTCCTGGGCAGCTGAGCGACACCACCTGAGAATTCGGATTCAAATGGACTTTTAGGTATGAAACCGAGGAGAGACTGGAATGATGGTGACCCCGTTGCAAAGCTGCTTGTGTGCTGAAGAGGCCCAGCACTAGCTTTCCCTGCTGGTCCTTCTGCCGTGTGAGCAGATGCCACTGTTCATTCTGTGCTGTCTGTGTTGCTGCGCAGCAGAGAGCAGCCTCTGGACTGATTCCATTCAAATGCTTTTCCTGTATGAGTGTTAGCAGTGAAAGCAACGATGGAGGCACCAATGTAAAGGTGATTGTGTGCTGAACAGGTCCAGCACCAGCTTTCAATCCTTGCTCTTCTGCTGTGGGAGCAGAGGCCAAACGTTCGTGCTGTACTCACTGTGCTGCTGGGCAGCTGAGAGAGACCACCTGAGAATTTGGATTCAAATGGACTTTTAGGCATGAAACCGAGGAGAGTGGAATGATGGTGACACCGTTGCAAAGCTGCTTGTTTGCTGAAGAGGCCTAGCACTAGCTTTCCCTGCTGCTCCTTCTGCCGTGTGAGCAGATGCCACTGTTCATTCTGTGCTGTCTGTGTTGCTGCGCAGCAGATAGCGGGCTCTGTACTGATTCCATTCAAATGCTTTTCCTGTATGAAAGTGAGCAGTGAAAGCAAGGATGGAGGCACCAATGTAAAGGTGATTGTGTGCTGAACAGGTCCAGCACCAGCTTTCAATCCTTGCTCTTCTGCTGTGGGAGCAGATGCAAAACATTCGTGCTGTACTCACTGTGCTGCTGGGCAGCTGAGACCACCTGAGAATTTGTATTCAAACGGACTTTTAGGTATGAAACCGAGGAGAGAAGGCAATGATGGTGACCCCGTTGCAAAGCTGCTTTTGTGCTGAAGAAGCCCAGCACTAGATTTCCCTGATGATCCATCTTCCGTGTCAGCAGATGCCACTGTTCATTCTGTGCTGTGTTGCTGCCAGCAGGGAGCAGCCTCTGGACTGATTCCATTCAAATGCTTTCCCTGTATGAGTGTTAGCAGTGAAAGCAAGGATGGAGGCACCAATGTAAAGGGGATTGTGTGCTGAACAGGTCCAGCACCAGCTTTCAATCCTTGCTGTTCTGCTGTGGGAGCAGAGGCCAAACGTTCGTGCTGTACTCACTGTGCTGCTGGGCAGCTGAGAGACACCACCTGAGCTTTTGTATTCAAATGGAATTTTAGGTATGAAACCGAGGAGAGACTGCAATGATGGTGACCCCGTTGCAAAGCTGCTTGTGTGCTGAAGAAGCCCAGCACTAGCTTTCCCTGCTGGTCCTTCTGCCGTGCGAGAAGGATCCACTGTTCATTCTGTGCTGACTGTGTTGCTGCGCAGCAGAGAGCAGGCTCTGGACTGATTCCATTCAAATGCTTTTCCTGTATGAAAGTGAGCAGTGAAAGCAAGGATGGAGGCACCAATGTAAAGGGGATTGTGTGCTGAACAGGTCCCGCACCAGCTTTCAATCCTGGCTCTTCTGCTGTGGGAGCAGAGGCCAAACTTTCGTGCTGTACTCACTGTGCTGCTGGGCAGCTGAGAGACACCACCTGAGAATATGGATTCAAATGGACTTTTAGGTATGAAACCGAGGAGAGACTGCAATGATGGTGACCCCGTTGCAAAGCTGCTTGTGTGCTGAAAAAGCCCAGCACTCGCTTTCCCTGCTGGTCCTTCTGCTGTGCGAGCAGCATCCACTGTTCATTCTGTGCTGACTGTGTTGCTGCGCAGCAGAGAGCAGGCTCTGGACTGATTCCATTCAAATGTTTTTCCTGTATGAAAGTGAGCAGTGAAAGCAACGATGAAGGCACCAATGTAAAGGTGATTGCGTGCTGAACAGGTCCAGCACCAGCTTTAATCCTTGCTCTTCTGCTGTGGGAGCAGATGCCAAACGGTCGTGCTGTACTCACTGTGCTGCTGGGCAGCTGAGAGACACCACTTGAGCATTTGTATTCAAATGGAATTTTAGGTATGAAACCGAGGAGAGACTGCAATGATGGTGACCCCGTTGCAAAGCTGCTTGTGTGCTGAAGAAGCCCAGCACTAGCTTTCCCGGCTGGTCCTTCTGCCGTGCGAGCAGGATCCACTTTTCATTCTGTGCTGACTCTGTTGCTGCCAGCAGAGAGCAGGCTCTGGACTGATTCCATCCAAATGCTTTTCCTGTATGAAAGTGAGCAGTGAAAGCAAGGATGGAGGCACCAATGTAAAGGGGATTGTGTGCCGAACAGGTCCCGCACCAGCTTTCAATCCTGGCTCTTCTGCTGTGGGGGCAGAGGCCAAAATTTTGTGATGTACTCACTGTGCTGCTGGGATGCTGAGAGACACGACCTGAGAATATGGATTCAAATGGACTTTTAGGTATGAAACCGAGGAGAGACTGCAATGATGGTAACCCTGTTGCAAAGCTGCTTGTGTGCTGAAGAGACACAGCCCTAGCTTTCCCTGCTGGTCCTTCTGCCGTAGGAGCAGATGCCACTGTTCATTCTGCGCTGTGTTGCTGCTAGCAGGGAGCAGGCTCTGCACTGTTTCTATTCAAATGCTTTTCCTGTATGAAAGTGAGCAGTGAAAGCAACGATGGAGGCACCAATGTAAAGGTGATTGTGTGCTGAACAGGTCCAGCACCAGCTTTCAATCCTGGCTCTTCTGCTGTGGGAGCAAAAGCCAAACGTTCGTGCTGTACTCACTCTGCTCCTGGGCAGCTGAGCGACACCACCTGAGAATTCGGATTCAAATGGACTTTTAGGTATGAAACCGATGAGAGACTAGAATGATGGTGACACCGTTGCAAAGCTGCTTGTGTGCTGAAGAGGCCCAGCACTAGCTTTCCCTGCTGATCCTTCTGCCGTGTGAGCAGATGCCACTGTTCATTCTGTGCTGTCTGTGTTGCTGCGCAGCAGAGAGCAGCCTCTGGACTGATTCCATTCAAATGCTTTTCCTGTATGAGTGTTAGCAGTGAAAGCAACGATGGAGGCACCAATGTAAAGGTGATTGTGTGCTGAACAGGTCCAGCACCAGCTTTCAATCCTTGCTCTTCTGCTGTGGGAGCAGAGGCCAAACGTTCGTGCTGTACTCACTGTGCTGCTGGGCAGCTGAGAGAGACCACCTGAGAATTTTATTCAAATGGACTTTTAGGTATGAAACCGAGGAGAGACTTCAATGATGGTGACCCCGTTGGAAAGCTGCTTGTGTGCTGAAGAAGCAGAGCACTAGCTTTCCCTGCTGGTCCTTCTGCCGTGTGAGCAGATGCCACTGTTCATTCTGTGCTGACTGTGTTGCTGCGCAGCAGAGAGCAGGCTCTGGACTCATTCCATTCAAATGCTTTTCCTGTATGAAAGTGAGCAGTGAAAGCAACGATGGAGGCACCAATGTGAAGGGGATTGTGTGCTGAACAGGTCCCGCACCAGCTTTAATCCTTGCTCTTCTGCTGTGGGAGCAGATGCCAAACGGTCGTGCTGTACTCACTGTGCTGCTGGGCAGCTGAGAGAGACCACCTGAGAATTTGGATTCAAATGGACTTTTAGGTATGAAACCGAGGAGAGACTGCAATGATGGTGACCCCGTTGCAAAGCTGCTTGTGTGCTGAAGAAGCAGAGCACTAGCTTTCCCTGCTGGTCCTTCTGCCGTGTGAGCAGATGCCACTGTTCATTCTGTGCTGTGTTGCTGCCAGCAGGGATCAGGCTCTGGACTGATTCCATTCAAATGCTTTCACTGTATGAGTGTTAGCAGTGAAAGCAGCGATGGAGGCACCAATGTAAAGGGGATTGTGTGCTGAACAGCTCCAGCACCAGCTTACAATCCTTGCTCTTCTGCTGTGGGAGCAGATGCCAAACGTTCGTGCTGTACTCACTGTGCTGCTGGGCAGCTGAGACCAGCTGAGAATTCGGATTCAAATGGACTTTTAGGTATGAAACCGAGGAGAGACTGCAATGATGGTGACCCCGTTGCAAAGCTGCTTGTGTGCTGAAGAGGCCCAGCACTAGCTTTCAGTGCTGGTCCTTCTGCTGTGCGAGCAGAATCCACTGTTCATTCTGTGCTGACTGTGTTGCTGCGAAGCAGAGAGCAGGCTCTGGACTGATTCCATTCAAATGCTTTTCCTGTATGAAAGTGAGCAGTGAAAGCAACGATGGAGGCACCAATGTAAAGGTGATTGTGTGCTGAAGAGGTCCAGCACCAGCTTTCAATCCTTGCTGTTCTGCTGTGGGAGCAGATGCCAAACGTTCGTGCTGTACTCACTGTGCTGCTGGGCAGCTGAGAGACACCACCTGAGCATTTGTATTCAAATGGAATTTTAGGTATGAAACCGAGGAGAGACTGCAATGATGGTGACGCCGTTGCAAAGCTGCTTGTGTGCTGAAGAAGCAGAGCACTAGCTTTCCCTGCTGGTCCTTCTGCCGTGTGAGCAGATGCCACTGTTCATTCTGTGCTGACTGTGTTGCTGCGCAGCAGAGAGCAGGCTCTGGACTGATTCCATTCAAATGCTTTTCCTGTATGAAAGTGAGCAGTGAAAGCAACGATGGAGGCACCAATGTAACGGTGATTGTGTGCTCAACAGGCCCAGCACCAGCTTTCAATCCTGGCTCTTCTGCTGTGGGAGCAGAAGCCAAACGTTCGTGCTGTACTCACTGTGCTCCTGGGCAGCTGAGCGACACCACCTGAGAATTCGGATTCAAATGGACTTTTAGGTATGAAACCGAGGAGAGTGGAATGATGGTGACACCGTTGCAAAGCTGCTTGTTTGCTGAAGAGGCCCAGCACTAGCTTTCCCTGATGATCCTTCTGCCGTGTGAGCAGATGCCACTGTTCATTCTGTGCTGACTGTGTTGCTGCGCAGCAGATAGCGGGCTCTGGACTGATTCCATTCAAATGCTTTTCCTGTATGAGTGTTAGCAGTGAAAGCAACGATGGAGGCACCAATGTAAAGGTGATTGTGTGCTGAACAGGTCCAGCACCAGCTTTCAATCCTTGCTCTTCTGCTGTGGGAGCAGATGCCAAAAGGTCGTGCGGTACTCACTGTGCTGCTGGGCAGCTGAGAGGGGCCAACTGAGAATTTGTATTCAAATGGACTTTTAGGTATGAAACCGAGGAGAGACTGCAATGATGGTGACCCCGTTGCAAAGCTGCTTGTGTGCTGAAGAAGCAGAGCACTAGCTTTCCCTGCTGGTCCTTCTGCCGTGTGAGCAGATGCCACTGTTCATTCTGTGCTGACTGTGTTGCTGCGCAGCAGAGAGCAGGCTCTGGACTGATTCCATTCAAATGCTTTTCCTGTATGAAAGTGAGCAGTGAAAGCAACGATGGAGGCACCAATGTAAAGGGGATTGTGTGCTGAACAGGTCCCGCACCAGCTTTCAATCCTGGCTCTTCTGCTGTGGGAGCAGAGGCCAAATGTTCGTGCTGTACTCACTGTGCTGCTGGGCAGCTGAGCGACAGCACCTGAGAATTCGGATTCAAATGGACTTTTAGGTATGAAACCGAGGAGAGACTGCAATGATGGTGACCCCGTTGCAAATCTGCTTGTGTGCTGAAGAGGCCCAGCACTAGCTTTCCCTGCTGGTCCTTCTGCCGTGCGAGCAGGATCCACTTTTCATTCTGTGCTGACTGTGTTGCTGCGCAGCAGAGAGCAGGCTCTGGACTGATTCCATTCAAATGCTTTTCCTGTATGAAAGTGAGCAGTGAAAGCAAGGATGGAGGCACCAATGTAAAGGGGATTGTGTGCCGAACAGGTCCCGCACCAGCTTTCAATCCTGGCTCTTCTGCTGTGGGGGCAGAGGCCAAAATTTTGTGATGTCCTCACTGTGCTGCTGGGATGCTGAGAGACACCACCTGAGAATATGGATTCAAATGGACTTTTAGGTATGAAACCGAGGAGAGACTGCAATGATGGTGACCCCGTTGCAAAGCTGCTTGTGTGCTGAAGAAGCAGAGCACTAGCTTTCCCTGCTGGTCCTTCTGCCGTGTGAGCAGATGCCACTGTTCATTCTGTGCTGACTGTGTTGCTGCGCAGCAGAGAGCAGGCTCTGGACTGATTCCATTCAAATGCTTTTCCTGTATGAAAGTGAGCAGTGAAAGCAACGATGGAGGCACCAATGTAAAGGGGATTGTGTGCTGAACAGGTCCCGCACCAGCTTTCAATCCTGGCTCTTCTGCTGTGGGAGCAGAGGCCAAATGTTCGTGCTGTACTCACTGTGCTCCTGGGCAGCTGAGCGACACCACCTGAGAATTCGGATTCAAATGGACTTTTAGGTATGAAACCGAGGAGAGACTGCAATGATGGTGACCCCGTTGCAAATATGCTTGTGTGCTGAAGAGGCCCAGCACTAGCTTTCAGTGCTGGTCCTTCTGCCGTGCGAGCAGGATCCACTTTTCATTCTGTGCTGACTGTGTTGCTGCGCAGCAGAGAGCAGGCTCTGGACTGATTCCATTCAAATGCTTTTCCTGTATGAAAGTGAGCAGTGAAAGCAAGGATGGAGGCACCAATGTAAAGGGGATTGTGTGCCGAACAGGTCCCGCACCAGCTTTCAATCCTGGCTCTTCTGCTGTGGGGGCAGAGGCCAAAATTTTGTGATGTCCTCACTGTGCTGCTGGGATGCTGAGAGACACCACCTGAGAATATGGATTCAAATGGACTTTTAGGTATGAAACCGAGGAGAGACTGCAATGATGGTGACCCCGTTGCAAAGCTGCTTGTGTGCTGAAGAAGCAGAGCACTAGCTTTCCCTGCTGGTCCTTCTGCCGTGTGAGCAGATGCCACTGTTCATTCTGTGCTGACTGTGTTGCTGCGCAGCAGAGAGCAGGCTCTGGACTGATTCCATTCAAATGCTTTTCCTGTATGAAAGTGAGCAGTGAAAGCAATGATGGAGGCACCAATGTAAAGGGGATTGTGTGCTGAACATGTCCAGCACCAGCTTTCAATCCTTGCTCTTCTGCTGTGGGAGCAGAGGCCAAACGTTCGTGCTGTACTCACTGTGCTGCTGGGCAGCTGAGAGAGACCACCTGAGAATTTTATTCAAATGGACTTTTAGGTATGAAACCGAGGAGAGACTTCAATGATGGTGACCCCGTTGCAAAGCTGCTTGTGTGCTGAAGAAGCAGAGCACTAGCTTTCCCTGCTGGTCCTTCTGCCGTGTGAGCAGATGCCACTGTTCATTCTGTGCTGACTGTGTTGCTGCGCAGCAGAGAGCAGGCTCTGGACTGATTCCATTCAAATGCTTTTCCTGTATGAAAGTGAGCAGTGAAAGCAAGGATGGAGGCACCAATGTGAAGGGGATTGTGTGCTGAACAGGTCCAGCACCAGCTTTCAATCCTGGCTCTTCTGCTGTGGGAGCAGAGGCCAAACTTTCGTGATGTACTCACTGTGCTGCTGGGCAGCTGAGAGACACCACCTGAGCATTTGGATTCAAATGGACTTTTAGGTATGAAACCGAGGAGAGACTGCAATGATGGTGACCCCGTTGCAAAGCTGCTTGTGTGCTGAAGAGACACAGCCCTCGCTTTCCCTGCTGGTCCTTCTGCCGTAGGAGCAGATGCCACTGTTCATTCTGAGCTGTGTTGCTGCTAGCAGGGAGCAGGCTCTGCACTGTTTCTATTCAAATGCTTTTCCTGTATGAAAGTGAGCAGTGAAAGCAACGATGGAGGCACCAATGTAAAAATGATTGTGTGCTGAACAGGTCCAGCACCAGCTTTCAATCTTGGCTCTTCTGCTGTGGGAGCAGAAGCCAAACGTTCGTGCTGTACTCACTGTGCTCCTGGGAAGCTGAGCGACACCACCTGAGAATTCGGATTCAAATGGACTTTTAGGTATGAAACCGAGGAGAGACTGCAATGATGGTGACACCGTTGCAAAGCTGCTTGTGTGCTGAAGAAGCAGAGCACTAGCTTTCCCTGCTGGTCCTTCTGCCGTGTGAGCAGATGCCACTGTTCATTCTGTGCTGACTGTGTTGCTGCGCAGCAGAAAGCAGGCTCTGGACTGATTCCATTCAAATGCTTTTCCTGTATGAAAGTGAGCAGTGAAAGCAAGGATGGAGGCACCAATGTAAAGGGGATTGTGTGCTGAACAGGTCCAGCACCAGCTTTCAATCCTGGCTCTTCTGCTGTGGGAGCAGAGGCCAAACATTCGTGCTGTACTCACTGTGCTGCTGGGCAGCTGAGAGACACCACCTGAGAATTTGGATTCAAATGGACTTTTAGGTATGAAACCGAGGAGAGACTGCAATGATGGTGACCCCGTTGCAAAGCTGCTTGTGTGCTGAAGAGACACAGCCCTAGCTTTCCCTGCTGGTCCTTCTGCCGTGTGAGCAGATGCCACTGTTCATTCTGTGCTGTGTTGCTGCCAGCAGGGAGCAGGCTCTGGACTGATTCCATTCAAATGCTTTCCCTGTATGAGTGTTAGCAGTGAAAGCAGCGATGGAGGCACCAATGTAAAGGGGATTGTGTGCTGAACAGGTCCAGCACCAGCTTTCAATCCTTGCTCTTCTGCTGTGGGAGCAGAGGCCAAACGTTCGTGCTGTACTCACTGTGCTGCTGGGCAGCTGAGAGACACCACCTGAGCATTTGTATTCAAATGGAATTTTAGGTATGAAACCGAGGAGAGACTGCAATGATGGTGACCCCGTTGCAAAGCTGCTTGTGTGCTGAAGAGACACAGCCCTAGCTTTCCCTGCTGGTCCTTCTGCCGTAGGAGCAGATGCCACTGTTCATTCTGCGCTGTGTTGCTGCTAGCAGGGAGCAGACTCTGCACTGTTTCTATTCAAATGCTTTTCCTGTATGAAAGTGAGCAGTGAAAGCAACGATGGAGGCACCAATGTAAAGGGGATTGTGTGCTGAACAGGTCCAGCACCAGCTTTCAATCTTGGCTCTTCTGCTGTGGGAGCAGAAGCCAAACGTTCGTGCTGTACTCACTGTGCTCCTGGGCAGCTGAGCGACATCTCCTGAGAATTCGGATTCAAATGGACTTTTAGGTATGAAACCGAGGAGAGACTGGAATGATGGTGACACCGTTGCAAAGCTGCTTGTGTGCTGAAGAGGCCCAGCACTAGCTTTCCCTGCTGGTCCTTCTGCCGTGTGAGCAGATGCCACTGTTCATTCTGTGCTGTCTGTGTTGCTGCGCAGCAGAGAGCAGCCTCTGGACTGATTCCATTCAAATGCTTTCCCTGTATGAGTGTTAGCAGTGAAAGCAGCGATGGAGGCACCAATGTAAAGGGGATTGTGTGCTGAACAGGTCCAGCACCAGCTTTCAATCCTTGCTCTTCTGCTGTGGGAGCAGAGGCCAAACGTTCGTCCTGTACTCACTGTGCTGCTGGGCATCTGAGAGACACCACCTGAGAATTTGGATTCAAATGGACTTTTAGGTATGAAACCGAGGAGAGACTGCAATGATGGTGACCCCGTTGCAAAGCTGCTTGTGTGCTGAAGAAGCAGAGCACTAGCTTTCCCTGCTGGTCCTTCTGCCGTGTGAGCAGATGCCACTGTTCATTCTGTGCTGACTGTGTTGCTGCGCAGCAGAGAGCAGGCTCTGGACTGATTCCATTCAAATGCTTTTCCTGTATGAAAGTGAGCAGTGAAAGCAACGATGGAGGCACCAATGTAAAGGGGATTGTGTGCTGAACAGGTCCCGCACCAGCTTTCAATCCTGGCTCTTCTGCTGTGGGAGCAGAGGCCAAATGTTCGTGCTGTACTCACTGTGCTGCTGGGCAGCTGAGCGACACCACCTGAGAATTCGGATTCAAATGGACTTTTAGGTATGAAACCGAAGAGAGACTGCAATGATGGTGACCCCGTTGCAAATCTGCTTGTGTGCTGAAGAGGCCCAGCACTAGCTTTCCCTGCTGGTCCTTCTGCCGTGCGAGCAGGATCCACTTTTCATTCTGTGCTGACTGTGTTGCTGCGCAGCAGAGAGCAGGCTCTGGACTGATTCCATTCAAATGCTTTTCCTGTATGAAAGTGAGCAGTGAAAGCAAGGATGGAGGCACCAATGTAAAGGGGATTGTGTGCCGAACAGGTCCCGCACCAGCTTTCAATCCTGGCTCTTCTGCTGTGGGGGCAGAGGCCAAAATTTTGTGATGTACTCACTGTGCTGCTGGGATGCTGAGAGACACCACCTGAGAATATGGATTCAAATGGACTTTTAGGTATGAAACCGAGGAGAGACTGCAATGATGGTGACCCCGTTGCAAAGCTGCTTGTGTGCTGAAGAAGCAGAGCACTAGCTTTCCCTGCTGGTCCTTCTGCCGTGTGAGCAGATGCCACTGTTCATTCTGTGCTGACTGTGTTGCTGCGCAGCAGAGAGCAGGCTCTGGACTGATTCCATTCAAATGCTTTTCCTGTATGAAAGTGAGCAGTGAAAGCAACGATGGAGGCACCAATGTAAAGGGGATTGTGTGCTGAACAGGTCCCGCACCAGCTTTCAATCCTGGCTCTTCTGCTGTGGGAGCAGAGGCCAAATGTTCGTGCTGTACTCACTGTGCTGCTGGGCAGCTGAGCGACACCACCTGAGAATTCGGATTCAAATGGACTTTTAGGTATGAAACCGAGGAGAGACTGCAATGATGGTGACCCCGTTGCATATCTGCTTGTGTGCTGAAGAGGCCCAGCACTAGCTTTCCCTGCTGGTCCTTCTGCCGTGCGAGCAGGATCCACTTTTCATTCTGTGCTGACTGTGTTGCAGCGCAGCAGAGAGCAGGCTCTGGACTGATTCCATTCAAATGCTTTTCCTGTATGAAAGGGAGCAGTGAAAGCAAGGATGGAGGCACCAATGTAAAGGGGATTGTGTGCCGAACAGGTCCCGCACCAGCTTTCAATCCTGGCTCTTCTGCTGTGGGGGCAGAGGCCAAAATTTTGTGATGTCCTCACTGTGCTGCTGGGATGCTGAGAGACACCACCTGAGAATATGGATTCAAATGGACTTTTAGGTATGAAACCGAGGAGAGACTGCAATGATGGTGACCCCGTTGCAAAGCTGCTTGTGTGCTGAAGAGACACAGCCCTAGCTTTCCCTGCTGGTCCTTCTGCCGTGTGAGCAGATGCCACTGTTCATTCTGTGCTGTGTTGCTGCCAGCAGGGAGCAGGCTCTGGACTGATTCCATTCAAATGCTTTCCCTGTATGAGTGTTAGCAGTGAAAGCAGCGATGGAGGCACCAATGTAAAGGGGATTGTGTGCTGAACAGGTCCAGCACCAGCTTTCAATCCTTGCTCTTCTGCTGTGGGAGCAGAGGCCAAACGTTCGTGCTGTACTCACTGTGCTGCTGGGCAGGTGAGAGAGACCACCTGAGAATTTTATTCAAATGGACTTTTAGGTATGAAACCGAGGAGAGACTTCAATGATGGTGACCCCGTTGCAAAGCTGCTTGTGTGCTGAAGAGGCCCAGCACTAGCTTTCCCTGCTGGTCCTTCTGCCGTGTGAGCAGATGCCACTGTTCATTCTGTGCTGACTGTGTTGCTGCGCAGCAGAGAGCAGGCTCTGGACTCATTCCATTCAAATGCTTTTCCTGTATGAAAGTGAGCAGTGAAAGCAAGGATGGAGGCACCAATGTGAAGGGGATTGTGTGCTGAACAGGTCCAGCACCAGCTTTCAATCCTGGCTCTTCTGCTGTGGGAGCAGAGGCCAAACTTTCGTGATGTACTCACTGTGCTGCTGGGCAGCTGAGAGACACCACCTGAGCATTTGGATTCAAATGGACTTTTAGGTATGAAACCGAGGAGAGACTGCAATGATGGTGACCCCGTTGCAAAGCTGCTTGTGTGCTGAAGAGACACAGCCCTCGCTTTCCCTGCTGGTCCTTCTGCCGTAGGAGCAGATGCCACTGTTCATTCTGAGCTGTGTTGCTGCTAGCAGGGAGCAGGCTCTGCACTGTTTCTATTCAAATGCTTTTCCTGTATGAAAGTGAGCAGTGAAAGCAACGATGGAGGCACCAATGTAAAAATGATTGTGTGCTGAACAGGTCCAGCACCAGCTTTCAATCTTGGCTCTTCTGCTGTGGGAGCAGAAGCCAAACGTTCGTGCTGTACTCACTGTGCTCCTGGGCAGCTGAGCGACACCACCTGAGAATTCGGATTCAAATGGACTTTTAGGTATGAAACCGAGGAGAGACGGCAATGATGGTGACCCCGTTGCAAAGCTGCTTGTGTGCTGAAGAGGCCCAGCATTAGTTTTCCCTGCTGGTCCTTCTGCCGTGTGAGCAGATGCCACTGTTCATTCTGTGCTGATTGTCTTGCTGCGCAGCAGAGAGCAGGCTCTGGACTGATTCCATTCAATTGCTTTTCCTGTATGAAAGTGAGCAGTGAAAGCAAGGATGGAGGCACCAATGTAAAGGTGATTGTGTGCTGAACAGGTCCAGCACCAGCTTTCAATCCTTGCTCTTCTGCTGTGGGAGCAGAGACCAAACGTTCGTGCTGTACTCACTGTGCTCCTGGGAAGCTGAGCGACACCACCTGAGAATTCGGATTAAAATGGACTTTTAGGTATGAAACCGAGGAGAGACTGCAATGATGGTGACACCGTTGCAAAGCTGCTTGTGTGCTGAAGAAGCAGAGCACTAGCTTTCCCTGCTGGTCCTTCTGCCGTGTGAGCAGATGCCACTGTTCATTCTGTGCTGACTGTGTTGCTGCGCAGCCGAAAGCAGGCTCTGGACTGATTCCATTCAAATGCTTTTCCTGTATGAAAGTGAGCAGTGAAATCAACGATGAAGGCACCAATGTAAAGGTGATTGTGTGCTGAACAGGTCCAGCACCAGCTTTCAATCCTTGCTCTTCTGCTGTGGGAGCAGATGCCAAAAGGTCGTGCTGTACTCACTGTGCTGCTGGGCAGCTGAGAGGGGCCAACTGAGAATTTGTATTCAAATGGACTTTTAGGTATGAAACCGAGGAGAGACTGCAATGATGGTGACACCGTTGCAAAGCTGCTTGTGTGCTGAAGAAGCAGAGCACTAGCTTTCCCTGCTGGTCCTTCTGCCGTGTGAGCAGATGCCACTGTTCATTCTGTGCTGACTGTGTTGCTGCGCAGCAGAGAGCAGATTATGGACTGATTCCATTCAAATGCTTTTCCTGTATGAAAGTGAGCAGTGAAAGCAACGATGGAGGCACCAATGTAAAGGGGATTGTGTGCTGAACAGGTCCAGCACCAGCTTTCAATCCTGGCTGTTCTTCTGTGGGAGCAGAGGCCAAATGTTCGTGCTGTACTCACTGTGCTGCTGGGCAGCTGAGCGACACCACCTGAGAATTCGGATTCAAATGGACTTTTAGGTATGAAACCGAGGAGAGACTGCAATGATGGTGACCCCGTTGCAAATCTGCTTGTGTGCTGAAGAGGCCCAGCACTAGCTTTCCCTGCTGGTCCTTCTGCCGTGTGAGCAGATGCCACTGTTCATTCTGTGCTGTGTTGCTGCCAGCAGGGAGCAGGCTCTGGACTGATTCCATTCAAATGCTTTCCCTGTATGAGTGTTAGCAGTGAAAGCAGCGATGGAGGCACCAATGTAAAGGGGATTGTGTGCTGAACAGGTCCAGCACCAGCTTTCAATCCTTGCTCTTCTGCTGTGGGAGCAGAGGCCAAACGTTCGTGCTGTACTCACTCTGCTGCTGGGCAGCTGAGACCAGCTGAGAATTCGGATTCAAATGGACTTTTAGGTATGAAACCGAGGAGAGACTGCAATGATTTACCCCGTTGCAAAGCTGCTTGTGTACTGAAGAGGCCCAGGACTAGCTTTCAGTGCTGGTCCTTCTGCTGTGCGAGCAGAATCCACTGTTCATTCTGTGCTGACTGTGTTGCTGCGAAGCAGAGAGCAGGCTCTGGACTGATTCCATTCAAATGCTTTTCCTGTATGAAAGTGAGCAGTGAAAGCAACGATGGAGGCACCAATTTAAAGGTGATTGTGTGCTGAACAGGTCCAGCACGAGCTTTCAATCCTTGCTGTTCTGCTGTGGGAGCAGATGCCAAACGTTCGTGCTGTACTCACTGTGCTGCTGGGCAGCTGAGAGAGACCACCTGAGAATTTGGATTCAAATGGACTTTTAGGTATGAAACCGAGGAGAGACTGCAATGATGGTGACCCCGTTGCAAAGCTGCTTGTGTGCTGAAGAGACACAGCCCTAGCTGCTTGTGTGCTGAAGAAGCAGAGCACTAGCTTTCCCTGCTGGTCCTTCTGCCGTGTGAGCAGATGCCACTGTTCATTCTGTGCTGACTGTGTTGCTGCGCAGCAGAGAGCAGGCTCTGGACTGATTCCATTCAAATGCTTTTCCTGTATGAAAGTGAGCAGTGAAAGCAAGGATGGAGGCACCAATGTGAAGGGGATTGTGTGCTGAACAGGTCCCGCACCAGCTTTCAATCCTGGCTCTTCTGCTGTGGGAGCAGAGGCCAAACTTTCGTGATGTACTCACTGTGCTGCTTGGCAGCTGAGAGACACCACCTGAGAATTTGGATTCAAATGGACTTTTAGGTATGAAACCGAGGAGAGACTGCAATGATGGTGACCCCGTTGCAAAGCTGCTTGTGTGCTGAAGAGACACAGCCCTAGCTTTCCCTGCTGGTCCTTCTGCCGTAGGAGCAGACGCCACTGTTAATTCTGCGCTGTGTTGCTGCTAGCAGGGAGCAGGCTCTGCACTGCTTCTATTCAAATGCTTTTCCTGTATGAAAGTGAGCAGTGAAAGCAGCGATGGAGGCACCAATGTAAAGGGGATTGTGTGCTGAACAGGTCCAGCACCAGCTTTCAATCCTGGCTCTTCGGCTGTGGGAGCAGAGGCCAAACATTCGTGCTGTACTCACTGTGCTGCTGGGCAGCTGAGAGACACCACCTGAGAATTTGGATTCAAATGGACTTTTAGGTATGAAACCGAGGAGAGACTGCAATGATGGTGACCCCGTTGCAAAGCTGCTTGTGTGCTGAAGAGACACAGCCCTAGCTTTCCCTGCTGGTCCTTCTGCCGTAGGAGCAGATGCCACTGTTCATTCTGCGCTGTGTTGCTGCTAGCAGGGAGCAGACTCTGCGCTGTTTCTATTCAAATGCTTTTCCTGTATGAAAGTGAGCAGTGAAAGCAACGATGGAGGCACCAATGTAAAGGGGATTGTGTGCTGAACAGGTCCAGCACCAGCTTTCAATCTTGGCTCTTCTGCTGTGGGAGCAGAAGCCAAACGTTCGTGCTGTACTCACTGTGCTCCTGGACAGCTGAGCGACATCACCTGAGAATTCGGATTCAAATGGACTTTTAGGTATGAAACCGAGGAGAGACTGGAATGATGGTGACACCGTTGCAAAGCTGCTTGTGTGCTGAAGAGGCCCAGCACTAGCTTTCCCTGCTGGTCCTTCTGCCGTGTGAGCAGATGCCACTGTTCATTCTGTGCTGTCTGTGTTGCTGCGCAGCAGAGAGCAGCCTCTGGACTGATTCCATTCAAATGCTTTCCCTGTATGAGTGTTAGCAGTGAAAGCAGCGATGGAGGCACCAATGTAAAGGGGATTGTGTGCTGAACAGGTCCAGCACCAGCTTTCAATCCTTGCTCTTCTGCTGTGGGAGCAGAGGCCAAACGTTCGTCCTGTACTCACTGTGCTGCTGGGCAGCTGAGAGACACCACCTGAGAATTTGGATTCAAATGGACTTTTAGGTATGAAACCGAGGAGAGACTGCAATGATTGTGACCCCGTTGCAAAGCTGCTTGTGTGCTGAAGAAGCAGAGCACTAGCTTTCCCTGCTGGTCCTTCTGCCGTGTGAGCAGATGCCACTGTTCATTCTGTGCTGACTGTGTTGCTGCGCAGCAGAGAGCAGGCTCTGGACTGATTCCATTCAAATGCTTTTCCTGTATGAAAGTGAGCAGTGAAAGCAACGATGGAGGCACCAATGTAAAGGGGATTGTGTGCTGAACAGGTCCCGCACCAGCTTTCAATCCTGGCTCTTCTGCTGTGGGAGCAGAGGCCAAATGTTCGTGCTGTACTCACTGTGCTGCTGGGCAGCTGAGCGACACCACCTGAGAATTCGGATTCAAATGGACTTTTAGGTATGAAACCGAAGAGAGACTGCAATGATGGTGACCCCGTTGCAAATCTGCTTGTGTGCTGAAGAGGCCCAGCACTAGCTTTCCCTGCTGGTCCTTCTGCCGTGCGAGCAGGATCCACTTTTCATTCTGTGCTGACTGTGTTGCTGCGCAGCAGAGAGCAGGCTCTGGACTGATTCCATTCAAATGCTTTTCCTGTATGAAAGTGAGCAGTGAAAGGAAGGATGGAGGCACCAATGTAAAGGGGATTGTGTGCCGAACAGGTCCCGCACCAGCTTTCAATCCTGGCTCTTCTGCTGTGGGGGCAGAGGCCAAAATTTTGTGATGTACTCACTGTGCTGCTGGGATGCTGAGAGACACCACCTGAGAATATGGATTCAAATGGACTTTTAGGTATGAAACCGAGGAGAGACTGCAATGATGGTGACCCCGTTGCAAAGCTGCTTGTGTGCTGAAGAAGCAGAGCACTAGCTTTCCCTGCTGGTCCTTCTGCCGTGTGAGCAGATGCCACTGTTCATTCTGTGCTGACTGTGTTGCTGCGCAGCAGAGAGCAGCCTCTGGACTGATTCCATTCAAATGCTTTTCCTGTATGAAAGTGAGCAGTGAAAGCAACGATGGAGGCACCAATGTAAAGGGGATTGTGTGCTGAACAGGTCCCGCACCAGCTTTCAATCCTGGCTCTTCTGCTGTGGGAGCAGAGGCCAAATGTTCGTGCTGTACTCACTGTGCTGCTGGGCAGCTGAGCGACACCACCTGAGAATTCGGATTCAAATGGACTTTTAGGTATGAAACCGAGGAGAGACTGCAATGATGGTGACCCCGTTGCATATCTGCTTGTGTGCTGAAGAGGCCCAGCACTAGCTTTCCCTGCTGGTCCTTCTGCCGTGCGAGCAGGATCCACTTTTCATTCTGTGCTGACTGTGTTGCTGCGCAGCAGAGAGCAGGCTCTGGACTGATTCCATTCAAATGCTTTTCCTGTATGAAAGGGAGCAGTGAAAGCAAGGATGGAGGCACCAATGTAAAGGGGATTGTGTGCCGAACAGGTCCCGCACCAGCTTTCAATCCTGGCTCTTCTGCTGTGGGGGCAGAGGCCAAAATTTTGTGATGTCCTCACTGTGCTGCTGGGATGCTGAGAGACACCACCTGAGAATATGGATTCAAATGGACTTTTAGGTATGAAACCGAGGAGAGACTGCAATGATGGTGACCCCGTTGCAAAGCTGCTTGTGTGCTGAAGAAGCAGAGCACTAGCTTTCCCTGCTGGTCCTTCTGCCGTGTGAGCAGATGCCACTGTTCATTCTGTGCTGACTGTGTTGCTGCGCAGCAGAGAGCAGGCTCTGGACTGATTCCATTCAAATGCTTTTCCTGTATGAAAGTGAGCAGTGAAAGCAATGATGGAGGCACCAATGTAAAGGGGATTGTGTGCTGAACAGGTCCAGCACCAGCTTTCAATCCTTGCTCTTCTGCTGTGGGAGCAGAGGCCAAACGTTCGTGCTGTACTCACTGTGCTGCTGGGCAGGTGAGAGAGACCACCTGAGAATTTTATTCAAATGGACTTTTAGGTATGAAACCGAGGAGAGACTTCAATGATGGTGACCCCGTTGCAAAGCTGCTTGTGTGCTGAAGAAGCAGAGCACTAGCTTTCCCTGCTGGTCCTTCTGCCGTGTGAGCAGATGCCACTGTTCATTCTGTGCTGACTGTGTTGCTGCGCAGCAGAGAGCAGGCTCTGGACTGATTCCATTCAAATGCTTTTCCTGTATGAAAGTGAGCAGTGAAAGCAACGATGGAGGCACCAATGTGAAGGGGATTGTGTGCTGAACAGGTCCAGCACCAGCTTTCAATCCTGGCTCTTCTGCTGTGGGAGCAGAGGCCAAACTTTCGTGATGTACTCACTGTGCTGCTGGGCAGCTGAGCGACACCACCTGAGAATTCGGATTCAAATGGACTTTTAGGTATGAAACCGAAGAGAGACTGCAATGATGGTGACCCCGTTGCAAAGCTGCTTGTGTGCTGAAGAAGCCCAGCACTAGCTTTCCCTGCTGGTCCTTCTGCCGTGCGAGCAGGATCCACTTTTCATTCTGTGCTGACTGTGTTGCTGCGCAGCAGAGAGCAGGCTCTGGACTGATTCCATTCAAATGCTTTTCCTGTATGAAAGTGAGCAGTGAAAGCAAGGATGGAGGCACCAATGTAAAGGGGATTGTGTGCCGAACAGGTCCCGCACCAGCTTTCAATCCTGGCTCTTCTGCTGTGGGGGCAGAGGCCAAAATATTGTGATGTACTCACTGTGCTGCTGGGATGCTGAGAGACACCACCTGAGAATATGGATTCAAATGGACTTTTAGGTATGAAACCGAGGAGAGACTGCAATGATGGTGACCCCGTTGCAAAGCTGCTTGTGTGCTGAAGAGACACAGCCCTAGCTTTCCCTGCTGGTCCTTCTGCCGTGTGAGCAGATGCCACTGTTCATTCTGTGCTGTGTTGCTGCCAGCAGGGAGCAGGCTCTGGACTGATTCCATTCAAATGCTTTCCCTGTATGAGTGTTAGCAGTGAAAGCAGCGATGGAGGCACCAATGTAAAGGGGATTGTGTGCTGAACAGGTCCAGCACCAGCTTTCAATCCTTGCTCTTCTGCTGTGGGAGCAGAGGCCAAACGTTCGTGCTGTACTCACTGTGCTGCTGGGCAGGTGAGAGAGACCACCTGAGAATTTTATTCAAATGGACTTTTAGGTATGAAACCGAGGAGAGACTTCAATGATGGTGACCCCGTTGCAAAGCTGCTTGTGTGCTGAAGAGGCCCAGCACTAGCTTTCCCTGCTGGTCCTTCTGCCGTGTGAGCAGATGCCACTGTTCATTCTGTGCTGACTGTGTTGCTGCGCAGCAGAGAGCAGGCTCTGGACTCATTCCATTCAAATGCTTTTCCTGTATGAAAGTGAGCAGTGAAAGCAAGGATGGAGGCACCAATGTGAAGGGGATTGTGTGCTGAACAGGTCCAGCACCAGCTTTCAATCCTGGCTCTTCTGCTGTGGGAGCAGAGGCCAAACTTTCGTGATGTACTCACTGTGCTGCTGGGCAGCTGAGAGACACCACCTGAGCATTTGGATTCAAATGGACTTTTAGGTATGAAACCGAGGAGAGACTGCAATGATGGTGACCCCGTTGCAAAGCTGCTTGTGTGCTGAAGAGACACAGCCCTCGCTTTCCCTGCTGGTCCTTCTGCCGTAGGAGCAGATGCCACTGTTCATTCTGAGCTGTGTTGCTGCTAGCAGGGAGCAGGCTCTGCACTGTTTCTATTCAAATGCTTTTCCTGTATGAAAGTGAGCAGTGAAAGCAACGATGGAGGCACCAATGTAAAAATGATTGTGTGCTGAACAGGTCCAGCACCAGCTTTCAATCTTGGCTCTTCTGCTGTGGGAGCAGAAGCCAAACGTTCGTGCTGTACTCACTGTGCTCCTGGGCAGCTGAGCGACACCACCTGAGAATTCGGATTCAAATGGACTTTTAGGTATGAAACCGAGGAGAGACGGCAATGATGGTGACCCCGTTGCAAAGCTGCTTGTGTGCTGAAGAGGCCCAGCATTAGTTTTCCCTGCTGGTCCTTCTGCCGTGTGAGCAGATGCCACTGTTCATTCTGTGCTGATTGTCTTGCTGCGCAGCAGAGAGCAGGCTCTGGACTGATTCCATTCAATTGCTTTTCCTGTATGAGTGTTAGCAGTGAAAGCAGCGATGGAGGCACCAATGTAAAGGTGATTGTGTGCTGAACAGGTCCAGCACCAGCTTTCAATCCTTGCTCTTCTGCTGTGGGGGCAGAGGCCAAACGTTCGTGCTGTACTCACTGTGCTCCTGGGAAGCTGAGCGACACCACCTGAGAATTCGGATTAAAATGGACTTTTAGGTATGAAACCGAGGAGAGACTGCAATGATGGTGACACCGTTGCAAAGCTGCTTGTGTGCTGAAGAAGCAGAGCACTAGCTTTCCCTGCTGGTCCTTCTGCCGTGTGAGCAGATGCCACTGTTCATTCTGTGCTGACTGTGTTGCTGCGCAGCCGAAAGCAGGCTCTGGACTGATTCCATTCAAATGCTTTTCCTGTATGAAAGTGAGCAGTGAAATCAACGATGAAGGCACCAATGTAAAGGTGATTGTGTGCTGAACAGGTCCAGCACCAGCTTTCAATCCTTGCTCTTCTGCTGTGGGAGCAGATGCCAAAAGGTCGTGCTGTACTCACTGTGCTGCTGGGCAGCTGAGAGGGGCCAACTGAGAATTTGTATTCAAATGGACTTTTAGGTATGAAACCGAGGAGAGACTGCAATGATGGTGACACCGTTGCAAAGCTGCTTGTGTGCTGAAGAAGCAGAGCACTAGCTTTCCCTGCTGGTCCTTCTGCCGTGTGAGCAGATGCCACTGTTCATTCTGTGCTGACTGTGTTGCTGCGCAGCAGAGAGCAGATTATGGACTGATTCCATTCAAATGCTTTTCCTGTATGAAAGTGAGCAGTGAAAGCAACGATGGAGGCACCAATGTAAAGGGGATTGTGTGCTGAACAGGTCCAGCACCAGCTTTCAATCCTGGCTGTTCTTCTGTGGGAGCAGAGGCCAAATGTTCGTGCTGTACTCACTGTGCTGCTGGGCAGCTGAGCGACACCACCTGAGAATTCGGATTCAAATGGACTTTTAGGTATGAAACCGAGGAGAGACTGCAATGATGGTGACCCCGTTGCAAATCTGCTTGTGTGCTGAAGAGGCCCAGCACTAGCTTTCCCTGCTGGTCCTTCTGCCGTGTGAGCAGATGCCACTGTTCATTCTGTGCTGTGTTGCTGCCAGCAGGGAGCAGGCTCTGGACTGATTCCATTCAAATGCTTTCCCTGTATGAGTGTTAGCAGTGAAAGCAGCGATGGAGGCACCAATGTAAAGGGGATTGTGTGCTGAACAGGTCCAGCACCAGCTTTCAATCCTTGCTCTTCTGCTGTGGGAGCAGAGGCCAAACGTTCGTGCTGTACTCACTCTGCTGCTGGGCAGCTGAGACCAGCTGAGAATTTGGATTCAAATGGACTTTTAGGTATGAAACCGAGGAGAGACTGCAATGATTTACCCCGTTGCAAAGCTGCTTGTGTACTGAAGAGGCCCAGGACTAGCTTTCAGTGCTGG
Source organism: Pezoporus flaviventris (assembly GCF_033815535.1). NCBI lineage: Eukaryota > Metazoa > Chordata > Aves > Psittaciformes > Psittacidae > Pezoporus > Pezoporus flaviventris. Next base: position 49,092 of record NW_026892934.1, read on the forward strand.
TCCTTCTGCTGTGCGAGCAGAATCCACTGTTCATTCTGTGCTGACTGTGTTGCTGCGAAGCAGAGAGCAGGCTCTGGACTGATTCCATTCAAATGCTTTTCCTGTATGAAAGTGAGCAGTGAAAGCAACGATGGAGGCACCAATTTAAAGGTGATTGTGTGCTGAACAGGTCCAGCACGAGCTTTCAATCCTTGCTGTTCTGCTGTGGGAGCAGATGCCAAACGTTCGTGCTGTACTCACTGTGCTGCTGGGCAGCTGAGAGAGACCACCTGAGAATTTGGATTCAAATGGACTTTTAGGTATGAAACCGAGGAGAGACTGCAATGATGGTGACCCCGTTGCAAAGCTGCTTGTGTGCTGAAGAGACACAGCCCTAGCTGCTTGTGTGCTGAAGAAGCAGAGCACTAGCTTTCCCTGCTGGTCCTTCTGCCGTGTGAGCAGATGCCACTGTTCATTCTGTGCTGACTGTGTTGCTGCGCAGCAGAGAGCAGGCTCTGGACTGATTCCATTCAAATGCTTTTCCTGTATGAAAGTGAGCAGTGAAAGCAAGGATGGAGGCACCAATGTGAAGGGGATTGTGTGCTGAACAGGTCCCGCACCAGCTTTCAATCCTGGCTCTTCTGCTGTGGGAGCAGAGGCCAAACTTTCGTGATGTACTCACTGTGCTGCTTGGCAGCTGAGAGACACCACCTGAGAATTTGGATTCAAATGGACTTTTAGGTATGAAACCGAGGAGAGACTGCAATGATGGTGACCCCGTTGCAAAGCTGCTTGTGTGCTGAAGAGACACAGCCCTAGCTTTCCCTGCTGGTCCTTCTGCCGTAGGAGCAGACGCCACTGTTAATTCTGCGCTGTGTTGCTGCTAGCAGGGAGCAGGCTCTGCACTGCTTCTATTCAAATGCTTTTCCTGTATGAAAGTGAGCAGTGAAAGCAGCGATGGAGGCACCAATGTAAAGGGGATTGTGTGCTGAACAGGTCCAGCACCAGCTTTCAATCCTGGCTCTTCGGCTGTGGGAGCAGAGGCCAAACATTCGTGCTGTACTCACTGTGCTGCTGGGCAGCTGAGAGACACCACCTGAGAATTTGGATTCAAATGGACTTTTAGGTATGAAACCGAGGAGAGACTGCAATGATGGTGACCCCGTTGCAAAGCTGCTTGTGTGCTGAAGAGACACAGCCCTAGCTTTCCCTGCTGGTCCTTCTGCCGTGTGAGCAGATGCCACTGTTCATTCTGTGCTGTCTGTGTTGCTGCGCAGCAGAGAGCAGCCTCTGGACTGATTCCATTCAAATGCTTTCCCTGTATGAGTGTTAGCAGTGAAAGCAGCGATGGAGGCACCAATGTAAAGGGGATTGTGTGCTGAACAGGTCCAGCACCAGCTTTCAATCCTTGCTCTTCTGCTGTGGGAGCAGAGGCCAAACGTTCGTCCTGTACTCACTGTGCTGCTGGGCAGCTGAGAGACACCACCTGAGAATTTGGATTCAAATGGACTTTTAGGTATGAAACCGAGGAGAGACTGCAATGATTGTGACCCCGTTGCAAAGCTGCTTGTGTGCTGAAGAAGCAGAGCACTAGCTTTCCCTGCTGGTCCTTCTGCCGTGTGAGCAGATGCCACTGTTCATTCTGTGCTGACTGTGTTGCTGCGCAGCAGAGAGCAGGCTCTGGACTGATTCCATTCAAATGCTTTTCCTGTATGAAAGTGAGCAGTGAAAGCAACGATGGAGGCACCAATGTAAAGGGGATTGTGTGCTGAACAGGTCCCGCACCAGCTTTCAATCCTGGCTCTTCTGCTGTGGGAGCAGAGGCCAAATGTTCGTGCTGTACTCACTGTGCTGCTGGGCAGCTGAGCGACACCACCTGAGAATTCGGATTCAAATGGACTTTTAGGTATGAAACCGAAGAGAGACTGCAATGATGGTGACCCCGTTGCAAATCTGCTTGTGTGCTGAAGAGGCCCAGCACTAGCTTTCCCTGCTGGTCCTTCTGCCGTGCGAGCAGGATCCACTTTTCATTCTGTGCTGACTGTGTTGCTGCGCAGCAGAGAGCAGGCTCTGGACTGATTCCATTCAAATGCTTTTCCTGTATGAAAGTGAGCAGTGAAAGCAAGGATGGAGGCACCAATGTAAAGGGGATTGTGTGCCGAACAGGTCCCGCACCAGCTTTCAATCCTGGCTCTTCTGCTGTGGGGGCAGAGGCCAAAATTTTGTGATGTACTCACTGTGCTGCTGGGATGCTGAGAGACACCACCTGAGAATATGGATTCAAATGGACTTTTAGGTATGAAACCGAGGAGAGACTGCAATGATGGTGACCCCGTTGCAAAGCTGCTTGTGTGCTGAAGAAGCAGAGCACTAGCTTTCCCTGCTGGTCCTTCTGCCGTGTGAGCAGATGCCACTGTTCATTCTGTGCTGACTGTGTTGCTGCGCAGCAGAGAGCAGCCTCTGGACTGATTCCATTCAAATGCTTTTCCTGTATGAAAGTGAGCAGTGAAAGCAACGATGGAGGCACCAATGTAAAGGGGATTGTGTGCTGAACAGGTCCCGCACCAGCTTTCAATCCTGGCTCTTCTGCTGTGGGAGCAGAGGCCAAATGTTCGTGCTGTACTCACTGTGCTGCTGGGCAGCTGAGCGACACCACCTGAGAATTCGGATTCAAATGGACTTTTAGGTATGAAACCGAGGAGAGACTGCAATGATGGTGACCCCGTTGCATATCTGCTTGTGTGCTGAAGAGGCCCAGCACTAGCTTTCCCTGCTGGTCCTTCTGCCGTGCGAGCAGGATCCACTTTTCATTCTGTGCTGACTGTGTTGCTGCGCAGCAGAGAGCAGGCTCTGGACTGATTCCATTCAAATGCTTTTCCTGTATGAAAGGGAGCAGTGAAAGCAAGGATGGAGGCACCAATGTAAAGGGGATTGTGTGCCGAACAGGTCCCGCACCAGCTTTCAATCCTGGCTCTTCTGCTGTGGGGGCAGAGGCCAAAATTTTGTGATGTCCTCACTGTGCTGCTGGGATGCTGAGAGACACCACCTGAGAATATGGATTCAAATGGACTTTTAGGTATGAAACCGAGGAGAGACTGCAATGATGGTGACCCCGTTGCAAAGCTGCTTGTGTGCTGAAGAAGCAGAGCACTAGCTTTCCCTGCTGGTCCTTCTGCCGTGTGAGCAGATGCCACTGTTCATTCTGTGCTGACTGTGTTGCTGCGCAGCAGAGAGCAGGCTCTGGACTGATTCCATTCAAATGCTTTTCCTGTATGAAAGTGAGCAGTGAAAGCAATGATGGAGGCACCAATGTAAAGGGGATTGTGTGCTGAACAGGTCCAGCACCAGCTTTCAATCCTTGCTCTTCTGCTGTGGGAGCAGAGGCCAAACGTTCGTGCTGTACTCACTGTGCTGCTGGGCAGGTGAGAGAGACCACCTGAGAATTTTATTCAAATGGACTTTTAGGTATGAAACCGAGGAGAGACTTCAATGATGGTGACCCCGTTGCAAAGCTGCTTGTGTGCTGAAGAAGCAGAGCACTAGCTTTCCCTGCTGGTCCTTCTGCCGTGTGAGCAGATGCCACTGTTCATTCTGTGCTGACTGTGTTGCTGCGCAGCAGAGAGCAGGCTCTGGACTGATTCCATTCAAATGCTTTTCCTGTATGAAAGTGAGCAGTGAAAGCAACGATGGAGGCACCAATGTGAAGGGGATTGTGTGCTGAACAGGTCCAGCACCAGCTTTCAATCCTGGCTCTTCTGCTGTGGGAGCAGAGGCCAAACTTTCGTGATGTACTCACTGTGCTGCTGGGCAGCTGAGCGACACCACCTGAGAATTCGGATTCAAATGGACTTTTAGGTATGAAACCGAAGAGAGACTGCAATGATGGTGACCCCGTTGCAAAGCTGCTTGTGTGCTGAAGAAGCCCAGCACTAGCTTTCCCTGCTGGTCCTTCTGCCGTGCGAGCAGGATCCACTTTTCATTCTGTGCTGACTGTGTTGCTGCGCAGCAGAGAGCAGGCTCTGGACTGATTCCATTCAAATGCTTTTCCTGTATGAAAGTGAGCAGTGAAAGCAAGGATGGAGGCACCAATGTAAAGGGGATTGTGTGCCGAACAGGTCCCGCACCAGCTTTCAATCCTGGCTCTTCTGCTGTGGGGGCAGAGGCCAAAATATTGTGATGTACTCACTGTGCTGCTGGGATGCTGAGAGACACCACCTGAGAATATGGATTCAAATGGACTTTTAGGTATGAAACCGAGGAGAGACTGCAATGATGGTGACCCCGTTGCAAAGCTGCTTGTGTGCTGAAGAAGCAGAGCACTAGCTTTCCCTGCTGGTCCTTCTGCCGTGTGAGCAGATGCCACTGTTCATTCTGTGCTGACTGTGTTGCTGCGCAGCAGAGAGCAGGCTCTGGACTGATTCCATTCAAATGCTTTTCCTGTATGAAAGTGAGCAGTGAAAGCAACGATGGAGGCACCAATGTAAAGGTGATTGTGTGCTGAACATGTCCAGCACCAGCTTTCAATCCTTGCTCTTCTGCTGTGGGAGCAGAGGCCAAACGTTCGTGCTGTACTCACTGTGCTGCTGGGAAGCTGAGAATACCACCTGAGAATTTTATTCAAATGGACTTTTAGGTATGAAACCGAGGAGAGACTGCAATGATGGTGACCCCGTTGCAAAGCTGCTTGTGTGCTGAAGAAGCAGAGCACTAGCTTTCCCTGCTGGTCCTTCTGCCGTGTGAGCAGATGCCACTGTTCATTCTGTGCTGACTGTGTTGCTGCGCAGCAGAGAGCAGGCTCTGGACTGTTTCCATTCAAATGCTTTTCCTGTATGAAAGTGAGCAGTGAAAGCAACGATGGAGGCACCAATGTAAAGGGGATTGTGTGCTGAACAGGTCCAGCACCAGCTTTCAATCCTGGCTCTTCTTCTGTGGGAGCAGAGGCCAAATGTTCGTGCTGTACTCACTGTGCTGCTGGGCAGCTGAGCGACACCACCTGAGAATTCGGATTCAAATGGACTTTTAGGTATGAAACCGAGGAGAGACTGCAATGATGGTGACCCCGTTGCAAAGCTGCTTGTGTGCTGAAGAGGCCCAGCACTAGCTTTCCCTGCTGGTCCTTCTGCCGTGTGAGCAGATGCCACTGTTCATTCTGTGCTGTGTTGCTGCCAGCAGGGAGCAGGCTTTGGACTGATTCCATTCAAATGCTTTCCCTGTATGAGTGTTAGCAGTGAAAGCAGCGATGGAGGCACCAATGTAAAGGGGATTGTGTGCTGAACAGGTCCAGCACCAGCTTTCAATCCTTGCTCTTCTGCTGTGGGAGCAGAGGCCAAACGTTCGTGCCGTACTCACTGTGCTGCTGGGCAGCTGAGACCAGCTGAGAATTCGGATTCAAATGGACTTTTAGGTATGAAACCGAGGAGAGACTGCAATGATGGTGACCCCGTTGCAAAGCTGCTTGTGTGCTGAAGAAGCAGAGCACTAGCTTTCCCTGCTGGTCCTTCTGCCGTGTGAGCAGATGCCACTGTTCATTCTGTGCTGACTGTGTTGCTGCGCAGCCGAAAGCAGGCTCTGGACTGATTCCATTCAAATGCTTTTCCTGTATGAAAGTGAGCAGTGAAATCAACGATGAAGGCACCAATGTAAAGGTGATTGTGTGCTGAACATGTCCAGCACCAGCTTTCAATCCTGGCTCTTCTGCTGTGGGAGCAGAGGCCAAACTTTCGTGATGTACTCACTGTGCTGCTGGGCAGCTGAGAGACACCACCTGAGCATTTGGATTCAAATGGACTTTTAGGTATGAAACCGAGGAGAGACTGCAATGATGGTGACCCCGTTGCAAAGCTGCTTGTGTGCTGAAGAGACACAGCCCTCGCTTTCCCTGCTGGTCCTTCTGCCGTAGGAGCAGATGCCACTGTTCATTCTGAGCTGTGTTGCTGCTAGCAGGGAGCAGGCTCTGCACTGTTTCTATTCAAATGCTTTTCCTGTATGAAAGTGAGCAGTGAAAGCAACGATGGAGGCACCAATGTAAAAATGATTGTGTGCTGAACAGGTCCAGCACCAGCTTTCAATCCTGGCTCTTCTGCTGTGGGAGCAGAGGCCAAACGTTCGTGCTGTACTCACTGTGCTCCTGGGCAGCTGAGCGACACCACCTGAGAATTCGGATTCAAATGGACTTTTAGGTATGAAACCGAGGAGAGACTGCAATGATGGTGACCCCGTTGCAAAGCTGCTTGTGTGCTGAAGAGGCCCAGCATTAGTTTTCCCTGCTGGTCCTTCTGCCGTGTGAGCAGATGCCACTGTTCATTCTGTGCTGATTGTCTTGCTGCGCAGCAGAGAGCAGGCTCTGGACTGATTCCATTCAATTGCTTTTCCTGTATGAGTGTTAGCAGTGAAAGCAGCGATGGAGGCACCAATGTAAAGGTGATTGTGTGCTGAACAGGTCCAGCACCAGCTTTCAATCCTTGCTCTTCTGCTGTGGGAGCAGAGACCAAACGTTCGTGCTGTACTCACTGTGCTCCTGGGAAGCTGAGCGACACCACCTGAGAATTCGGATTCAAATGGACTTTTAGGTATGAAACCGAGGAGAGACTGGAATGATGGTGACACCGTTGCAAAGCTGCTTGTGTGCTGAAGAAGCAGAGCACTAGCTTTCCCTGCTGGTCCTTCTGCCGTGTGAGCAGATGCCACTGTTCATTCTGTGCTGACTGTGTTGCTGCGCAGCCGAAAGCAGGCTCTGGACTGATTCCATTCAAATGCTTTTCCTGTATGAAAGTGAGCAGTGAAATCAACGATGAAGGCACCAATGTAAAGGTGATTGTGTGCTGAACAGGTCCAGCACCACCTTTCAATCCTTGCTCTTCTGCTGTGGGAGCAGATGCCAAAAGGTCGTGCTGTACTCACTGTGCTGCTGGGCAGCTGAGAGGGGCCAACTGAGAATTTGTATTCAAATGGACTTTTAGGTATGAAACCGAGGAGAGACTTCAAGGATGGTGACCCCGTTGCAAAGCTGCTTGTGTGCTGAAGAAGCAGAGCACTAGCTTTCCCTGCTGGTCCTTCTGCCGTGTGAGCAGATGCCACTGTTCATTCTGTGCTGACTGTGTTGCTGCGCAGCAGAGAGCAGGCTCTGGACTGATTCCATTCAAATGCTTTTCCTGTATGAAAGTGAGCAGTGAAAGCAAGGATGGAGGCACCAATGTGAAGGGGATTGTGTGCTGAACAGGTCCAGCACCAGCTTTCAATCCTGGCTCTTCTGCTGTGGGAGCAGAGGCCAAACTTTCGTGATGTACTCACTGTGCTGCTGGGCAGCTGAGAGACACCACCTGAGCATTTGGATTCAAATGGACTTTTAGGTATGAAACCGAGGAGAGACTGCAATGATGGTGACCCCGTTGCAAAGCTGCTTGTGTGCTGAAGAGACACAGCCCTCGCTTTCCCTGCTGGTCCTTCTGCCGTAGGAGCAGATGCCACTGTTCATTCTGAGCTGTGTTGCTGCTAGGAGGGAGCAGGCTCTGCACTGTTTCTATTCAAATGCTTTTCCTGTATGAAAGTGAGCAGTGAAAGCAACGATGGAGGCACCAATGTAAAAATGATTGTGTGCTGAACAGGTCCAGCACCAGCTTTCAATCTTGGCTCTTCTGCTGTGGGAGCAGAAGCCAAACGTTCGTGCTGTACTCACTGTGCTCCTGGGCAGCTGAGCGACACCACCTGAGAATTCGGATTCAAATGGACTTTTAGGTATGAAACCGAGGAGAGACTGCAATGATGGTGACCCCGTTGCAAAGCTGCTTGTGTGCTGAAGAGGCCCAGCATTAGTTTTCCCTGCTGGTCCTTCTGCCGTGTGAGCAGATGCCACTGTTCATTCTGTGCTGATTGTCTTGCTGCGCAGCAGAGAGCAGGCTCTGGACTGATTCCATTCAATTGCTTTTCCTGTATGAGTGTTAGCAGTGAAAGCAGCGATGGAGGCACCAATGTAAAGGTGATTGTGTGCTGAACAGGTCCAGCACCAGCTTTCAATCCTTGCTCTTCTGCTGTGGGAGCAGAGACCAAACGTTCGTGCTGTACTCACTGTGCTCCTGGGAAGCTGAGCGACACCACCTGAGAATTCGGATTCAAATGGACTTTTAGGTATGAAACCGAGGAGTGACTGGAATGATGGTGACACCGTTGCAAAGCTGCTTGTGTGCTGAAGAAGCAGAGCACTAGCTTTCCCTGCTGGTCCTTCTGCCGTGTGAGCAGATGCCACTGTTCATTCTGTGCTGACTGTGTTGCTGCGCAGCAGAGAGCAGGCTCTGGACTGATTCCATTCAAATGCTTTTCCTGTATGAAAGTGAGCAGTGAAAGCAACGATGGAGGCACCAATGTAAAGGGGATTGTGTGCTGAACAGGTCCCGCACCAGCTTTCAATCCTGGCTCTTCTGCTGTGGGAGCAGAGGCCAAATGTTCGTGCTGTACTCACTGTGCTGCTGGGCAGCTGAGCGACACCACCTGAGAATTCGGATTCAAATGGACTTTTAGGTATGAAACCGAAGAGAGACTGCAATGATGGTGACCCCGTTGCAAATCTGCTTGTGTGCTGAAGAGGCCCAGGACTAGCTTTCAGTGCTGGACCTTCTGCTGTGCGAGCAGAATCCACTTTTCATTCTGTGCTGACTGTGTTGCTGCGCAGCAGAGAGCAGGCTCTGGACTGATTCCATTCAAATGCTTTTCCTGTATGAAAGTGAGCAGTGAAAGCAAGGATGGAGGCACCAATGTAAAGGGGATTGTGTGCCGAACAGGTCCCGCACCAGCTTTCAATCCTGGCTCTTCTGCTGTGGGGGCAGAGGCCAAAATTTTGTGATGTACTCACTGTGCTGCTGGGATGCTGAGAGACACCACCTGAGAATATGGATTCAAATGGACTTTTAGGTATGAAACCGAGGAGAGACTGCAATGATGGTGACCCCGTTGCAAAGCTGCTTGTGTGCTGAAGAAGCAGAGCACTAGCTTTCCCTGCTGGTCCTTCTGCCGTGTGAGCAGATGCCACTGTTCATTCTGTGCTGACTGTGTTGCTGCGCAGCAGAGAGCAGCCTCTGGACTGATTCCATTCAAATGCTTTTCCTGTATGAAAGTGAGCAGTGAAAGCAACGATGGAGGCACCAATGTAAAGGGGATTGTGTGCTGAACAGGTCCCGCACCAGCTTTCAATCCTGGCTCTTCTGCTGTGGGAGCAGAGGCCAAATGTTCGTGCTGTACTCACTGTGCTGCTGGGCAGCTGAGCGACACCACCTGAGAATTCGGATTCAAATGGACTTTTAGGTATGAAACCGAGGAGAGACTGCAATGATGGTGACCCCGTTGCATATCTGCTTGTGTGCTGAAGAGGCCCAGCACTAGCTTTCCCTGCTGGTCCTTCTGCCGTGCGAGCAGGATCCACTTTTCATTCTGTGCTGACTGTGTTGCTGCGCAGCAGAGAGCAGGCTCTGGACTGATTCCATTCAAATGCTTTTCCTGTATGAAAGGGAGCAGTGAAAGCAAGGATGGAGGCACCAATGTAAAGGGGATTGTGTGCCGAACAGGTCCCGCACCAGCTTTCAATCCTGGCTCTTCTGCTGTGGGGGCAGAGGCCAAAATTTTGTGATGTCCTCACTGTGCTGCTGGGATGCTGAGAGACACCACCTGAGAATATGGATTCAAATGGACTTTTAGGTATGAAACCGAGGAGAGACTGCAATGATGGTGACCCCGTTGCAAAGCTGCTTGTGTGCTGAAGAAGCAGAGCACTAGCTTTCCCTGCTGGTCCTTCTGCCGTGTGAGCAGATGCCACTGTTCATTCTGTGCTGACTGTGTTGCTGCGCAGCAGAGAGCAGGCTCTGGACTGATTCCATTCAAATGCTTTTCCTGTATGAAAGTGAGCAGTGAAAGCAATGATGGAGGCACCAATGTAAAGGGGATTGTGTGCTGAACAGGTCCAGCACCAGCTTTCAATCCTTGCTCTTCTGCTGTGGGAGCAGAGGCCAAACGTTCGTGCTGTACTCACTGTGCTGCTGGGCAGGTGAGAGAGACCACCTGAGAATTTTATTCAAATGGACTTTTAGGTATGAAACCGAGGAGAGACTTCAATGATGGTGACCCCGTTGCAAAGCTGCTTGTGTGCTGAAGAAGCAGAGCACTAGCTTTCCCTGCTGGTCCTTCTGCCGTGTGAGCAGATGCCACTGTTCATTCTGTGCTGACTGTGTTGCTGCGCAGCAGAGAGCAGGCTCTGGACTGATTCCATTCAAATGCTTTTCCTGTATGAAAGTGAGCAGTGAAAGCAAGGATGGAGGCACCAATGTGAAGGGGATTGTGTGCTGAACAGGTCCAGCACCAGCTTTCAATCCTGGCTCTTCTGCTGTGGGAGCAGAGGCCAAACTTTCGTGATGTACTCACTGTGCTGCTGGGCAGCTGAGAGACACCACCTGAGCATTTGGATTCAAATGGACTTTTAGGTATGAAACCGAGGAGAGACTGCAATGATGGTGACCCCGTTGCAAAGCTGCTTGTGTGCTGAAGAGACACAGCCCTCGCTTTCCCTGCTGGTCCTTCTGCCGTAGGAGCAGATGCCACTGTTCATTCTGAGCTGTGTTGCTGCTAGCAGGGAGCAGGCTCTGCACTGTTTCTATTCAAATGCTTTTCCTGTATGAAAGTGAGCAGTGAAAGCAACGATGGAGGCACCAATGTAAAAATGATTGTGTGCTGAACAGGTCCAGCACCAGCTTTCAATCTTGGCTCTTCTGCTGTGGGAGCAGAAGCCAAACGTTCGTGCTGTACTCACTGTGCTCCTGGGCAGCTGAGCGACACCACCTGAGAATTCGGATTCAAATGGACTTTTAGGTATGAAACCGAGGAGAGACTGCAATGATGGTGACCCCGTTGCAAAGCTGCTTGTGTGCTGAAGAGGCCCAGCATTAGTTTTCCCTGCTGGTCCTTCTGCCGTGTGAGCAGATGCCACTGTTCATTCTGTGCTGATTGTCTTGCTGCGCAGCAGAGAGCAGGCTCTGGACTGATTCCATTCAATTGCTTTTCCTGTATGAGTGTTAGCAGTGAAAGCAGCGATGGAGGCACCAATGTAAAGGTGATTGTGTGCTGAACAGGTCCAGCACCAGCTTTCAATCCTTGCTCTTCTGCTGTGGGAGCAGAGACCAAACGTTCGTGCTGTACTCACTGTGCTCCTGGGAAGCTGAGCGACACCACCTGAGAATTCGGATTCAAATGGACTTTTAGGTATGAAACCGAGGAGAGACTGGAATGATGGTGACACCGTTGCAAAGCTGCTTGTGTGCTGAAGAAGCAGAGCACTAGCTTTCCCTGCTGGTCCTTCTGCCGTGTGAGCAGATGCCACTGTTCATTCTGTGCTGACTGTGTTGCTGCGCAGCCGAAAGCAGGCTCTGGACTGATTCCATTCAAATGCTTTACCTGTATGAAAGTGAGCAGTGAAATCAACGATGAAGGCACCAATGTAAAGGTGATTGTGTGCTGAACAGGTCCAGCACCACCTTTCAATCCTTGCTCTTCTGCTGTGGGAGCAGATGCCAAAAGGTCGTGCTGTACTCACTGTGCTGCTGGGCAGCTGAGAGGGGCCAACTGAGAATTTGTATTCAAATGGACTTTTAGGTATGAAACCGAGGAGAGACTGCAATGATGGTGACCCCGTTGCAAAGCTGCTTGTGTGCTGAAGAAGCAGAGCACTAGCTTTCCCTGCTGGTCCTTCTGCCGTGTGAGCAGATGCCACTGTTCATTCTGTGCTGACTGTGTTGCTGCGCAGCAGAGAGCAGATTATGGACTGATTCCATTCAAATGCTTTTCCTGTATGAAAGTGAGCAGTGAAAGCAACGATGGAGGCACCAATGTAAAGGGGATTGTGTGCTGAACAGGTCCAGCACCAGCTTACAATCCTGGCTGTTCTTCTGTGGGAGCAGAGGCCAAATGTTCGTGCTGTACTCACTGTGCTGCTGGGCAGCTGAGCGACACCACCTGAGAATTCGCATTCAAATGGACTTTTAGGTATGAAACCGAGGAGAGACTGCAATGATGGTGACCCCGTTGCAAATCTGCTTGTGTGCTGAAGAGGCCCAGCACTAGCTTTCCCTGCTGGTCCTTCTGCCGTGTGAGCAGATGCCACTGTTCATTCTGTGCTGTGTTGCTGCCAGCAGGGAGCAGGCTCTGGACTGATTCCATTCAAATGCTTTCCCTGTATGAGTGTTAGCAGTGAAAGCAGCGATGGAGGCACCAATGTAAAGGGGATTGTGTGCTGAACAGGTCCAGCACCAGCTTTCAATCCTTGCTCTTCTGCTGTGGGAGCAGAGGCCAAACGTTCGTGCTGTACTCACTCTGCTGCTGGGCAGCTGAGACCAGCTGAGAATTCGGATTCAAATGGACTTTTAGGTATGAAACCGAGGAGAGACTGCAATGATGGTGACCCCGTTGCAAAGCTGCTTGTGTGCTGAAGAGGCCCAGGACTAGCTTTCAGTGCTGGTCCTTCTGCTGTGCGAGCAGAATCCACTGTTCATTCTGTGCTGACTGTGTTGCTGCGAAGCAGAGAGCAGGCTCTGGACTGATTCCATTCAAATGCTTTTCCTGTATGAAAGTGAGCAGTGAAAGCAACGATGGAGGCACCAATTTAAAGGTGATTGTGTGCTGAACAGGTCCAGCACCAGCTTTCAATCCTTGCTGTTCTGCTGTGGGAGCAGATGCCAAACGTTCGTGCTGTACTCACTGTGCTGCTGGGCAGCTGAGAGAGACCACCTTAGAATTTGGATTCAAATGGACTTTTAGGTATGAAACCGAGGAGAGACTGCAATGATGGTGACCCCGTTGCAAAGCTGCTTGTGTGCTGAAGAGACACAGCCCTAGCTGCTTGTGTGCTGAAGAAGCAGAGCACTAGCTTTCCCTGCTGGTCCTTCTGCCGTGTGAGCAGATGCCACTGTTCATTCTGTGCTGACTGTGTTGCTGCGCAGCAGAGAGCAGGCTCTGGACTGATTCCATTCAAATGCTTTTCCTGTATGAAAGTGAGCAGTGAAAGCAAGGATGGAGGCACCAATGTGAAGGGGATTGTGTGCTGAACAGGTCCCGCACCAGCTTTCAATCCTGGCTCTTCTGCTGTGGGAGCAGAGGCCAAACTTTCGTGATGTACTCACTGTGCTGCTTGGCAGCTGAGAGACACAAACTGAGAATTTGGATTCAAATGGACTTTTAGGTATGAAACCGAGGAGAGACTGCAATGATGGTGACCCCGTTGCAAAGCTGCTTGTGTGCTGAAGAGACACAGCCCTAGCTTTCCCTGCTGGTCCTTCTGCCGTAGGAGCAGACGCCACTGTTAATTCTGCGCTGTGTTGCTGCTAGCAGGTAGCAGGCTCTGCACTGTTTCTATTCAAATGCTTTTCCTGTATGAAAGTGAGCAGTGAAAGCAACGATGGAGGCACCAATGTAAAGGGGATTGTGTGCTGAACAGGTCCAGCACCAGCTTTCAATCTTGGCTCTTCTGCTGTGGGAGCAGAAGCCAAACGTTCGTGCTGTACTCACTGTGCTCCTGGGCAGCTGAGCGACACCACCTGAGAATTCGGATTCAAATGGACTTTTAGGTATGAAACCGAGGAGAGACTGCAATGATGGTGACACCGTTGCAAAGCTGCTTGTGTGCTGAAGAGGCCCAGCACTAGCTTTCCCTGCTGGTCCTTCTGCCGTGTGAGCAGATGCCACTGTTCATTCTGTGCTGATTGTCTTGCTGCCAGCAGGGAGCAGGCTCTGGACTGATTCCATTCAAATGCTTTCCCTGTATGTTAGCAGTGAAAGCAGCGATGGAGGCACCAATGTAAAGGGGATTGTGTGCTGAACAGGTCCAGCACCAGCTTTCAATCCTTGCTCTTCTGCTGTGGGAGCAGAGGCCAAACGTTCGTGCTGTACTCACTGTGCTGCTGGGCAGCTGAGACCAGCTGAGAATTCGGATTCAAATGGACTTTTAGGTATGAAACCGAGGAGAGACTGCAATGATGGTGACACCGTTGCAAAGCTGCTTGTGTGCTGAAGAAGCAGAGCACTAGCTTTCCCTGCTGGTCCTTCTGCCGTGTGAGCAGAGGCCACTGTTCATTCTGTGCTGACTGTGTTGCTGCGCAGCAGAGAGCAGGCTCTGGACTGATTCCATTCAAATGCTTTTCCTGTATGAAAGTGAGCAGTGAAAGCAAGGATGGAGGCACCAATGTAAAGGGGATTGTGTGCCGAACAGGTCCCGCACCAGCTTTCAATCCTGGCTCTTCTGCTGTGGGGGCAGAGGACAAAATTTTGTGATGTACTCACTGTGCTGCTGGGATGCTGAGAGACACCACCTGAGAATATGGATTCAAATGGACTTTTAGGTATGAAACCGAGGAGAGACTGCAATGATGGTGACCCCGTTGCAAAGCTGCTTGTGTGCTGAAGAAGCAGAGCACTAGCTTTCCCTGCTGGTCCTTCTGCCGTGTGAGCAGATGCCACTGTTCATTCTGTGCTGACTGTGTTGCTGCGCAGCAGAGAGCAGGCTCTGGACTGATTCCATTCAAATGCTTTTCCTGTATGAAAGTGAGCAGTGAAAGCAACGATGGAGGCACCAATGTAAAGGTGATTGTGTGCTGAACATGTCCAGCACCAGCTTTCAATCCTTGCTCTTCTGCTGTGGGAGCAGAGGCCAAACGTTCGTGCTGTACTCACTGTGCTGCTGGGCAGCTGAGAGAGACCACCTGAGAATTTTATTCAAATGGACTTTTAGGTATGAAACCGAGGAGAGACTGCAATGATGGTGACCCCGTTGCAAAGCTGCTTGTGTGCTGAAGAAGCAGAGCACTAGCTTTCCCTGCTGGTCCTTCTGCCGTGTGAGCAGATGCCACTGTTCATTCTGTGCTGACTGTGTTGCTGCGCAGCAGAGAGCAGGCTCTGGACTGATTCCATTCAAATGCTTTTCCTGTATGAAAGTGAGCAGTGAAAGCAACGATGGAGGCACCAATGTAAAGGTGATTGTGTGCTGAACAGGTCCAGCACCAGCTTTCAATCCTGGCTCTTCTTCTGTGGGAGCAGAGGCCAAATGTTCGTGCTGTACTCACTGTGCTGCTGGGCAGCTGAGCGACACCACCTGAGAATTCGGATTCAAATGGACTTTTAGGTATGAAACCGAGGAGAGACTGCAATGATGGTGACCCCGTTGCCAATCTGCTTGTGTGCTGAAGAGGCCCAGCACTAGCTTTCCCTGCTGGTCCTTCTGCCGTGTGAGCAGATGCCACTGTTCATTCTGTGCTGTGTTGCTGCCAGCAGGGAGCAGGCTCTGGACTGATTCCATTCAAATGCTTTCCCTGTATGAGTGTTAGCAGTGAAAGCAGCGATGGAGGCACCAATGTAAAGGGGATTGTGTGCTGAACAGGTCCCGCACCAGCTTTCAATCCTTGCTCTTCTGCTGTGGGAGCAGAGGCCAAACGTTCGTGCTGTACTCACTGTCCTGCTGGGCAGCTGAGACCAGCTGAGAATTCGGATTCAAATGGACTTTCAGGTATGAAACCGAGGAGAGACTGCAATGATGGTGACCCCGTTGCAAAGCTGCTTGTGTGCTGAAGAGGCCCAGGACTAGCTTTCAGTGCTGGTCCTTCTGCTGTGCGAGCAGAATCCACTGTTCATTCTGTGCTGACTGTGTTGCTGCGAAGCAGAGAGCAGGCTCTGGACTGATTCCATTCAAATGCTTTTCCTGTATGAAAGTGAGCAGTGAAAGCAACGATGGAGGCACCAATTTAAAGGTGATTGTGTGCTGAACAGGTCCAGCACCAGCTTTCAATCCTTGCTGTTCTGCTGTGGGAGCAGATGCCAAACGTTCGTGCTGTACTCACTGTGCTGCTGGGCAGCTGAGAGACACCACCTGAGCATTTGTATTCAAATGGAATTTTAGGTATGAAACCGAGTAGAGACTGCAATGATGGTGACCCCGTTGCAAAGCTGCTTGTGTGCTGAAGAAGCCCAGCACTAGCTTTCCCTGCTGGTCCTTCTGCCGTGCGAGCAGGATCCACTTTTCATTCTGTGCTGACTGTGTTGCTGCGCAGCAGAAAGCAGGCAATGGACTGATTCCATTCAAATGCTTTTCCTGTATGAAAGTGAGCAGTGAAAGCAAGGATGGAGGCACCAATGTAAAGGGGATTGTGTGCCGAACAGGTCCCGCACCAGCTTTCAATCCTGGCTCTTCTGCTGTGGGGGCAGAGGCCAAAATATTGTGATGTACTCACTGTGCTGCTGGGATGCTGAGAGACACCACCTGAGAATATGGATTCAAATGGACTTTTAGGTATGAAACCGAGGAGAGACTGCAATGATGGTGACCCCGTTGCAAAGCTGCTTGTGTGCTGAAGAAGCAGAGCACTAGCTTTCCCTGCTGGTCCTTCTGCCGTGTGAGCAGATGCCACTGTTCATTCTGTGCTGTCTGTGTTGCTGCGCAGCAGAGAGCAGCCTCTGGACTGATTCCATTCAAATGCTTTTCCTGTATGAAAGTGAGCAGTGAAAGGAACGATGGAGGCACCAATGTAAAGGGGATTGTGTGCTGAACAGGTCCCGCACCAGCTTTCAATCCTTGCTCTTCTGCTGTGGGAGCACAGGCCAAATGTTCGTGCTGTACTCACTGTGCTGCTGGGGCAGCTGCGCGACACCACCTGAGAATTCGGATTCAAATGGACTTTTAGGTATGAAACCGAGGAGAGACTGCAATGATGGTGACCCCGTTGCATATCTGCTTGTGTGCTGAAGAGGCCCAGCACTAGCTTTCCCTGCTGGTCCTTCTGCCGTGTGAGCAGATGCCACTGTTCATTCTGTGCTGACTGTGTTGCTGCGCAGCAGAGAGCAGGCTCTGGACTGATTCCATTCAAATGCTTTTCCTGTATGAAAGTGAGCAGTGAAAGCAAGGATGGAGGCACCAATGTGAAGGGGATTGTGTGCTGAACAGGTCCAGCACCAGCTTTCAATCCTGGCTCTTCTGCTGTGGGAGCAGAGGCCAAACTTTCGTGATGTACTCACTGTGCTGCTGGGCAGCTGAGAGACACCACCTGAGCATTTGGATTCAAATGGACTTTTAGGTATGAAACCGAGGAGAGATTGCAATGATGGTGACCCCGTTGCAAAGCTGCTTGTGTGCTGAAGAGACACAGCCCTCGCATTCCCTGCTGGTCCTTCTGCCGTAGGAGCAGATGCCACTGTTCATTCTGAGCTGTGTTGCTGCTAGCAGGGAGCAGGCTCTGCACTGTTTCTATTCAAATGCTTTTCCTGTATGAAAGTGAGCAGTGAAAGCAACGATGGAGGCACCAATGTAAAAATGATTGTGTGCTGAACAGGTCCAGCACCAGCTTTCAATCTTGGCTCTTCTGCTGTGGGAGCAGAAGCCAAACGTTCGTGCTGTACTCACTGTGCTCCTGGGCAGCTGAGCGACACCACCTGAGAATTCGGATTCAAATGGACTTTTAGGTATGAAACCGAGGAGAGACTGCAATGATGGTGACACCGTTGCAAAGCTGCTTGTGTGCTGAAGAGGCCCAGCATTAGTTTTCCCTGCTGGTCCTTCTGCCGTGTGAGCAGATGCCACTGTTCATTCTGTGCTGATTGTCTTGCTGCGCAGCAGAGAGCAGGCTCTGGACTGATTCCATTCAATTGCTTTTCCTGTATGAGTGTTAGCAGTGAAAGCAGCGATGGAGGCACCAATGTAAAGGTGATTGTGTGCTGAACAGGTCCAGCACCAGCTTTCAATCCTTGCTCTTCTGCTGTGGGAGCAGAGACCAAACGTTCGTGCTGTACTCACTGTGCTCCTGGGAAGCTGAGCGACACCACCTGAGAATTCGGATTCAAATGGACTTTTAGGTATGAAACCGAGGAGAGACTGCAATGATGGTGACACCGTTGCAAAGCTGCTTGTGTGCTGAAGAAGCCCAGCAGTAGCTTTCCCTGCTGGTCCTTCTGCCGTGTGAGCAGATGCCACTGTTCATTCTGTGCTGACTGTGTTGCTGCGCAGCCGAAAGCAGGCTCTGGACTGATTCCATTCAATTGCTTTTCCTGTATTAGTGTTAGCAGTGAAAGCAGCGATGAAGGCACCAATGTAAAGGTGATTGT
This sequence comes from Pezoporus flaviventris, assembly GCF_033815535.1. Taxonomy (NCBI): domain Eukaryota; kingdom Metazoa; phylum Chordata; class Aves; order Psittaciformes; family Psittacidae; genus Pezoporus; species Pezoporus flaviventris. The sequence goes on from NW_026892934.1 coordinate 67,182, forward strand.
GTGCTGAACAGGTCCAGCACCAGCTTTCAATCCTTGCTCTTCTGCTGTGGGAGCAGATGCCAAAAGGTCGTGCTGTACTCACTGTGCTGCTGGGCAGCTGAGAGGGGCCAACTGAGAATTCGGATTCAAATGGACTTTTAGGTATGAAACCGAGGAGAGACTGCAATGATGGTGGCACAGTTGCAAAGCTGCTTGTGTGCTGAAGAAGCAGAGCAATAGCTTTCCCTGCTGGTCCTTCTGCCGTGTGAGCAGATGCCACTGTTCATTCTGTGCTGATTGTCTTGCTGCCAGCAGGGAGCAGGCTCTGGACTGATTCCATTCAAATGCTTTCCTGTATGTTAGCAGTGAAAGCAGCGATGGAGGCACCAATGTAAAGGGGATTGTGTGCTGAACAGGTCCAGCACTAGCTTTCAATCCTTGCTCTTCTGCTGTGGGAGCAGAGGCCAAACGTTCGTGCTGTACTCACTGTGCTGCTGGGCAGCTGAGACCACCTGAGAATTCGGATTCAAATGGACTTTTAGGCAGGAAACCGAGGAGAGACTGCAATGATGGTGACCCCGTTGCAAAGCTGCTTGTGTGCTGAAGAGGCCCAGGACTAGCTTTCAGTGCTGGTCCTTCTGCTGTGCGAGCAGAATCCACTGTTCATTCTGTGCTGACTGTGTTGCTGCGCAGCAGAGAGCAGGCTCTGGACTGATTCCATTCAATTTCTTTTCCTGTATGAGTGTTAGCAGAGAAAGCAACGATGGAGGCACCAATGTAAAGGTGATTGTGTGCTGAACAGGTCCAGCACCAGCTTTCAATCCTGGCTCTTCTGCTGTGGGAGCAGAGGCCAAACTTTCGTGCTGTACTCACTGTGCTGCTTGCAGCTGAGAGACACCACCTGAGAATTTGTATTCAAATGGAATTTTAGGTATGAAACCGAGGAGAGACTGCAATGATGGTGACCCGTTGCAAAGCTGCTTGTGTGCTGAAGAAGCAGAGAACTAGCTTTCCCTGCTGGTCCTTCTGCCGTGTGAGCAGATGCCACTGTTCATTCTGTGCTGTGTTGCTGCCAGCAGGGATCAGGCTCTGGACTGATTCCATTCAAATGCTTTCCCTGTATGAGTGTTAGCAGTGAAAGCAACGATGGAGGCACCAATGTAAAGGTGATTGTGTGCTGAACAGGTCCAGCACCAGCTTTCAATCCTGGCTCTTCTGCTTTGGGAGCAGATGCCAAACGTTCGTGCTGTACTCACTGTGCTCCTGGGCAGCTGAGAGAGACCACCTGAGAATTTGGGATTCAAATGGACTGTTAGGTATGAAACCGAGGAGAGACTGCAATGATGGTGACACCGTTGCAAAGCTGCTTGTGTGCTGAAGAGACACAGCCCTAGCTTTCCCTGCTGGTCCTTCTGCCGTAGGAGCAGATGCCACTGTTCATTCTGCGCTGTGTTGCTGCTAGCAGGGAGCAGGCTCTGCACTGTTTCTATTCAAATGCTTTCCCTGTATGAGTGTTAGCAGTGAAAGCAACGATGGAGGCACCAATGTAAAGGTGATTGTGTGCTGAACAGGTCCAGCACCAGCTTTCAATCTTGGCTCTTCTGCTGTGGGAGCAGAAGCCAAACGTTCGTGCTGTACTCACTGTGCTCCTGGGCAGCTGAGCGACACCACCTGAGAATTCGGATTCAAATGGACTTTTAGGTATGAAACCGAGGAGAGACTGGAATGATGGTGACCCCGTTGCAAAGCTGCTTGTGTGCTGAAGAGGCCCAGCATTAGCTTTCCCTGCTGGTCCTTCTGCCGTTTGAGCAGATGCCACTGTTCATTCTGTGCTGATTGTCTTGCTGCGCAGCAGAGAGCAGGCTCTGGACTGATTCCATTCAATTGCTTTTCCTGTATGAGTGTTAGCAGTGAAAGCAGCGATGGAGGCACCAATGTAAAGGTGATTGTGTGCTGAACAGGTCCAGCACCAGCTTTCAATCCTGGCTCTTCTGCTGTGGGAGCAGAGGCCAAACGTTCGTGCTGTACTCACTGTGAACCTGGGCAGCTGAGCGACACCACCTGAGAATTCGGATTCAAATGGACTTTTAGGTATGAAACCGAGGAGAGACTGCAATGATGGTGACCCCGTTGCAAAGCTGCCTGTGTGCTGAAGAAGCAGAGCACTAGCTTTCCCTGCTGGTCCTTCTGCCGTGTGAGCAGATGCCACTGTTCATTCTGTGCCGACTGTGTTGCTGCGCAGCCGAAAGCAGGCTCTGGACTGATTCCATTCAAATGCTTTTCCTGTATGAAAGTGAGCAGTGAAAGCAACGATGAAGGCACCAATGTAAAGGTGATTGTGTGCTGAACAAATCCAGCACCAGCTTTCAATCCTTGCTCTTCTGCTGTGGGAGCAGAGGCCAAACGTTCGTGCTGTACTCACTGTGCTGCTGGGGAGCTGAGACCAGCTGAGAATTCGGATTCAAATGGACTTTTAGGTATGAAACCGAGGAGAGACTGCAATGATGGTGACCCCGTTGCAAAGCTGCTTGTGTGCTGAAGAGGCCCAGGACTAGCTTTCAGTGCTGGACCTTCTGCTGTGCGAGCAGAATCCACTGTTCATTCTGTGCTGACTGTGTTGCTGCGAAGCAGAGAGCAGGCTCTGGACTGATTCCATTCAAATGCTTTTCCTGTATGAAAGTGAGCAGTGAAAGCAACGATGGAGGCACCAATTTAAAGGTGATTGTGTGCTGAACAGGTCCAGCACCAGCTTTCAATCCTTGCTGTTCTGCTGTGGGAGCAGATGCCAAACGTTCGTGCTGTACTCACTGTGCTGCTGGGCAGCTGAGAGACACCCCCTGAGCATTTGTATTCAAATGGAATTTTAGGTATGAAACCGAGGAGAGACTGCAATGATGGTGACCCCGTTGCAAAGCTGCTTGTGTGCTGAAGAAGCCCAGCACTAGCTTTCCCTGCTGGTCCTTCTGCCGTGCGAGCAGGATCCACTGTTCATTCTGTGCTGACTGTGTTGCTGCGCAGCAGAGAGCAGGCTCTGGACTGATTCCATTCAAATGCTTTTCCTGTATGAAAGTGAGCAGTGAAAGCAAGGATGGAGGCACCAATGTAAAGGGGATTGTGTGCCGAACAGGTCCCGCACCAGCTTTCAATCCTGGCTCTTCTGCTGTGGGGGCAGAGGCCAAAATATTGTGATGTACTCACTGTGCTGCTGGGATGCTGAGAGACTCCACCTGAGAATATGGATTCAAATGGACTTTTAGGTATGAAACCGAGGAGAGACTGCAATGATGGTAACCCTGTTGCAAAGCTGCTTGTGTGCTGAAGAGACACAGCCCTAGCTTTCCCTGCTGGTCCTTCTGCCGTAGGAGCAGATGCCACTGTTCATTCTGCGCTGTGTTGCTGCTAGCAGGGAGCAGGCTCTGCACTGTTTCTATTCAAATGCTTTTCCTGTATGAAAGTGAGCAGTGAAAGCAACGATGGAGGCACCAATGTAAAGGTGATTGTGTGCTGAACAGGTCCCGCACCAGCTTTCAATCCTGGCTATTCTGCTGTGGGAGCAGAGGCCAAACGTTCGTGCTGTACTCACTGTGCTGCTGGGCAGCTGTGCGACACCACCTGACAATTCGGATTCAAATGGACTTTTAGGTATGAAACCGAGGAGAGACTGCAATGATGGTGACCCCGTTGCAAAGCTGCTTGTGTGCTGAAGAAGCAGAGCACTAGCTTTCCCTGCTGGTCCTTCTGCCGTGTGAGCAGATGCCACTGTTCATTCTGTGCTGACTGTGTTGCTGCGCAGCCGAAAGCAGGCTCTGGACTGATTCCATTCAAATGCTTTTCCTGTATGTGTTAGCAGTGAAAGCAACGATGGAGGCACCAATGTAAAGGGGATTGTGTGCTGAACAGGTCCAGCACCAGCTTTCAATCCTGGCTCTTCGGCTGTGGGAGCAGAGGCCAAACGTTCGTGCTGTACTCACTGTGCTGCTGGGCAGCTGAGACCACCTGAGAATTCGGATTCAAATGGACTTTTAGGTATGAAACCGAGGAGAGACTGCAATGATGGTGACCCCGTTGCAAAGCTGCTTGTGTGCTGAAGAATCAGAGCACTAGCTTTCCCTGCTGGTCCTTCTGCCGTGTGAGCAGATGCCACTGTTCATTCTGTGCTGACTGTGTTGCTGCGCAGCAGAGAGCAGGCTCTGGACTGATTCCATTCAAATGCTTTTCCTGTATGAAAGTGAGCAGTGAAAGCAAGGATGGAGGCACCAATGTAAAGGGGATTGTGTGCCGAACAGGTCCCGCACCAGCTTTCAATCCTGGCTCTTCTGCTGTGGGAGCAGAGGCCAAACTTTCGTGATGTACTCACTGTGCTGCTGGGCAGCTGAGAGACACCACCTGAGAATTTGGATTCAAATGGACTTTTAGGTATGAAACCGAGGAGAGACTGCAATGATGGTGACCCCGTTGCAAAGCTGCTTGTGTGCTGAAGAGACACAGCCCTAGCTTTCCCTGCTGGTCCTTCTGCCGTAGGAGCAGATGCCACTGTTCATTCTGCGCTGTGTTGCTGCTAGCAGGGAGCAGGCTCTGCACTGTTTCTATTCAAATGCTTTTCCTGTATGAAAGTGAGCAGTGAAAGCAACGATGGAGGCACCAATGTAAAGGTGATTGTGTGCTGAACAGGTCCAGCACCAGCTTTCAATCCTGGCTCTTCTGCTGTGGGAGCAGAAGCCAAACGTTCGTGCTGTACTCACTGTGCTCCTGGGCAGCTGAGCGACACCACCTGAGAATTCGGATTCAAATGGACTTTTAGGTATGAAACCGAGGAGAGACTGGAATGATGGTGACCCCGTTTCACAGCTGCTTGTGTGCTGAAGAGGCCCAGCACTAGCTTTCCCTGCTGGTCCTTCTGCCGTGTGAGCAGATGCCACTGTTCATTCTGTGCTGTCTGTGTTGCTGCGCAGCAGAGAGCAGCCTCTGGACTGATTCCATTCAAATGCTTTTCCTGTATGAGTGTTAACAGTGAAAGCAACGATGGAGGCACCAATGTAAAGGTGATTGTGTGCTGAACAGGTCCCGCACCAGCTTTCAATCCTTGCTCTTCTGCTGTGGGAGCAGAGGCCAAACGTTCGTGCTGTACTCACTGTGCTCCTGGGCAGCTGAGCGACACCACCTGAGAATTCGGATTCAAATGGACTTTTAGGTATGAAACCGAGGAGAGACTGCAATGATGGTGACCCCGTTGCAAAGCTGCCTGTGTGCTGAAGAAGCAGAGCACTAGCTTTCCCTGCTGGTCCTTCTGCCGTGTGAGCAGATGCCACTGTTCATTCTGTGCCGACTGTGTTGCTGCGCAGCCGAAAGCAGGCTCTGGACTGATTCCATTCAAATGCTTTTCCTGTATGAAAGTGAGCAGTGAAAGCAACGATGAAGGCACCAATGTAAAGGTGATTGTGTGCTGAACAAATCCAGCACCAGCTTTCAATCCTTGCTCTTCTGCTGTGGGAGCAGAGGCCAAACGTTCGTGCTGTACTCACTGTGCTGCTGGGGAGCTGAGACCAGCTGAGAATTCGGATTCAAATGGACTTTTAGGTATGAAACCGAGGAGAGACTGCAATGATGGTGACCCCGTTGCAAAGCTGCTTGTGTGCTGAAGAGGCCCAGGACTAGCTTTCAGTGCTGGACCTTCTGCTGTGCGAGCAGAATCCACTGTTCATTCTGTGCTGACTGTGTTGCTGCGAAGCAGAGAGCAGGCTCTGGACTGATTCCATTCAAATGCTTTTCCTGTATGAAAGTGAGCAGTGAAAGCAACGATGGAGGCACCAATTTAAAGGTGATTGTGTGCTGAACAGGTCCAGCACCAGCTTTCAATCCTTGCTGTTCTGCTGTGGGAGCAGATGCCAAACGTTCGTGCTGTACTCACTGTGCTGCTGGGCAGCTGAGAGACACCCCCTGAGCATTTGTATTCAAATGGAATTTTAGGTATGAAACCGAGGAGAGACTGCAATGATGGTGACCCCGTTGCAAAGCTGCTTGTGTGCTGAAGAAGCCCAGCACTAGCTTTCCCTGCTGGTCCTTCTGCCGTGCGAGCAGGATCCACTGTTCATTCTGTGCTGACTGTGTTGCTGCGCAGCAGAGAGCAGGCTCTGGACTGATTCCATTCAAATGCTTTTCCTGTATGAAAGTGAGCAGTGAAAGCAAGGATGGAGGCACCAATGTAAAGGGGATTGTGTGCCGAACAGGTCCCGCACCAGCTTTCAATCCTGGCTCTTCTGCTGTGGGGGCAGAGGCCAAAATATTGTGATGTACTCACTGTGCTGCTGGGATGCTGAGAGACTCCACCTGAGAATATGGATTCAAATGGACTTTTAGGTATGAAACCGAGGAGAGACTGCAATGATGGTAACCCTGTTGCAAAGCTGCTTGTGTGCTGAAGAGACACAGCCCTAGCTTTCCCTGCTGGTCCTTCTGCCGTAGGAGCAGATGCCACTGTTCATTCTGCGCTGTGTTGCTGCTAGCAGGGAGCAGGCTCTGCACTGTTTCTATTCAAATGCTTTTCCTGTATGAAAGTGAGCAGTGAAAGCAACGATGGAGGCACCAATGTAAAGGTGATTGTGTGCTGAACAGGTCCCGCACCAGCTTTCAATCCTGGCTATTCTGCTGTGGGAGCAGAGGCCAAACGTTCGTGCTGTACTCACTGTGCTGCTGGGCAGCTGTGCGACACCACCTGACAATTCGGATTCAAATGGACTTTTAGGTATGAAACCGAGGAGAGACTGCAATGATGGTGACCCCGTTGCAAAGCTGCTTGTGTGCTGAAGAAGCAGAGCACTAGCTTTCCCTGCTGGTCCTTCTGCCGTGTGAGCAGATGCCACTGTTCATTCTGTGCTGACTGTGTTGCTGCGCAGCCGAAAGCAGGCTCTGGACTGATTCCATTCAAATGCTTTTCCTGTATGTGTTAGCAGTGAAAGCAACGATGGAGGCACCAATGTAAAGGGGATTGTGTGCTGAACAGGTCCAGCACCAGCTTTCAATCCTGGCTCTTCGGCTGTGGGAGCAGAGGCCAAACGTTCGTGCTGTACTCACTGTGCTGCTGGGCAGCTGAGACCACCTGAGAATTCGGATTCAAATGGACTTTTAGGTATGAAACCGAGGAGAGACTGCAATGATGGTGACCCCGTTGCAAAGCTGCTTGTGTGCTGAAGAATCAGAGCACTAGCTTTCCCTGCTGGTCCTTCTGCCGTGTGAGCAGATGCCACTGTTCATTCTGTGCTGACTGTGTTGCTGCGCAGCAGAGAGCAGGCTCTGGACTGATTCCATTCAAATGCTTTTCCTGTATGAAAGTGAGCAGTGAAAGCAAGGATGGAGGCACCAATGTAAAGGGGATTGTGTGCCGAACAGGTCCCGCACCAGCTTTCAATCCTGGCTCTTCTGCTGTGGGAGCAGAGGCCAAACTTTCGTGATGTACTCACTGTGCTGCTGGGCAGCTGAGAGACACCACCTGAGAATTTGGATTCAAATGGACTTTTAGGTATGAAACCGAGGAGAGACTGCAATGATGGTGACCCCGTTGCAAAGCTGCTTGTGTGCTGAAGAGACACAGCCCTAGCTTTCCCTGCTGGTCCTTCTGCCGTAGGAGCAGATGCCACTGTTCATTCTGCGCTGTGTTGCTGCTAGCAGGGAGCAGGCTCTGCACTGTTTCTATTCAAATGCTTTTCCTGTATGAAAGTGAGCAGTGAAAGCAACGATGGAGGCACCAATGTAAAGGTGATTGTGTGCTGAACAGGTCCAGCACCAGCTTTCAATCTTGGCTCTTCTGCTGTGGGAGCAGAAGCCAAACGTTCGTGCTGTACTCACTGTGCTCCTGGGCAGCTGAGCGACACCACCTGAGAATTCGGATTCAAATGGACTTTTAGGTATGAAACCGAGGAGAGACTGGAATGATGGTGACCCCGTTTCACAGCTGCTTGTGTGCTGAAGAGGCCCAGCACTAGCTTTCCCTGCTGGTCCTTCTGCCGTGTGAGCAGATGCCACTGTTCATTCTGTGCTGTCTGTGTTGCTGCGCAGCAGAGAGCAGCCTCTGGACTGATTCCATTCAAATGCTTTTCCTGTATGAGTGTTAACAGTGAAAGCAACGATGGAGGCACCAATGTAAAGGTGATTGTGTGCTGAACAGGTCCCGCACAAGCTTTCAATCCTTGCTCTTCTGCTGTGGGAGCAGAGGCCAAACGTTCGTGCTGTACTCACTGTGCTCCTGGGCAGCTGAGCGACACCACCTGAGAATTCGGATTCAAATGGACTTTTAGGTATGAAACCGAGGAGAGACTGCAATGATGGTGACCCCGTTGCAAAGCTGCCTGTGTGCTGAAGAAGCAGAGCACTAGCTTTCCCTGCTGGTCCTTCTGCCGTGTGAGCAGATGCCACTGTTCATTCTGTGCCGACTGTGTTGCTGCGCAGCCGAAAGCAGGCTCTGGACTGATTCCATTCAAATGCTTTTCCTGTATGAAAGTGAGCAGTGAAAGCAACGATGAAGGCACCAATGTAAAGGTGATTGTGTGCTGAACAAATCCAGCACCAGCTTTCAATCCTTGCTCTTCTGCTGTGGGAGCAGAGGCCAAACGTTCGTGCTGTACTCACTGTGCTGCTGGGGAGCTGAGACCAGCTGAGAATTCGGATTCAAATGGACTTTTAGGTATGAAACCGAGGAGAGACTGCAATGATGGTGACCCCGTTGCAAAGCTGCTTGTGTGCTGAAGAGGCCCAGGACTAGCTTTCAGTGCTGGACCTTCTGCTGTGCGAGCAGAATCCACTGTTCATTCTGTGCTGACTGTGTTGCTGCGAAGCAGAGAGCAGGCTCTGGACTGATTCCATTCAAATGCTTTTCCTGTATGAAAGTGAGCAGTGAAAGCAACGATGGAGGCACCAATTTAAATGTGATTGTGTGCTGAACAGGTCCAGCACCAGCTTTCAATCCTTGCTGTTCTGCTGTGGGAGCAGATGCCAAACGTTCGTGCTGTACTCACTGTGCTGCTGGGCAGCTGAGAGACACCCCCTGAGCATTTGTATTCAAATGGAATTTTAGGTATGAAACCGAGGAGAGACTGCAATGATGGTGACCCTGTTGCAAAGCTGCTTGTGTGCTGAAGAAGCCCAGCACTAGCTTTCCCTGCTGGTCCTTCTGCCGTGCGAGCAGGATCCACTGTTCATTCTGTGCTGACTGTGTTGCTGCGCAGCAGAGAGCAGGCTCTGGACTGATTCCATTCAAATGCTTTTCCTGTATGAAAGTGAGCAGTGAAAGCAAGGATGGAGGCACCAATGTAAAGGGGATTGTGTGCCGAACAGGTCCCGCACCAGCTTTCAATCCTGGCTCTTCTGCTGTGGGGGCAGAGGCCAAAATATTGTGATGTACTCACTGTGCTGCTGGGATGCTGAGAGACTCCACCTGAGAATATGGATTCAAATGGACTTTTAGGTATGAAACCGAGGAGAGACTGCAATGATGGTAACCCTGTTGCAAAGCTGCTTGTGTGCTGAAGAGACACAGCCCTAGCTTTCCCTGCTGGTCCTTCTGCCGTAGGAGCAGATGCCACTGTTCATTCTGCGCTGTGTTGCTGCTAGCAGGGAGCAGGCTCTGCACTGTTTCTATTCAAATGCTTTTCCTGTATGAAAGTGAGCAGTGAAAGCAACGATGGAGGCACCAATGTAAAGGTGATTGTGTGCTGAACAGGTCCCGCACCAGCTTTCAATCCTGGCTATTCTGCTGTGGGAGCAGAGGCCAAACGTTCGTGCTGTACTCACTGTGCTGCTGGGCAGCTGTGCGACACCACCTGACAATTCGGATTCAAATGGACTTTTAGGTATGAAACCGAGGAGAGACTGCAATGATGGTGACCCCGTTGCAAAGCTGCTTGTGTGCTGAAGAAGCAGAGCACTAGCTTTCCCTGCTGGTCCTTCTGCCGTGTGAGCAGATGCCACTGTTCATTCTGTGCTGACTGTGTTGCTGCGCAGCCGAAAGCAGGCTCTGGACTGATTCCATTCAAATGCTTTTCCTGTATGAAAGTGAGCAGTGAAAGCAAGGATGGAGGCACCAATGTAAAGGGGATTGTGTGCCGAACAGGTCCCGCACCAGCTTTCAATCCTGGCTCTTCTGCTGTGGGAGCAGAGGCCAAACTTTCGTGATGTACTCACTGTGCTGCTGGGCAGCTGAGAGACACCACCTGAGAATTTGGATTCAAATGGACTTTTAGGTATGAAACCGAGGAGAGACTGCAATGATGGTGACCCCGTTGCAAAGCTGCTTGTGTGCTGAAGAGACACAGCCCTAGCTTTCCCTGCTGGTCCTTCTGCCGTAGGAGCAGATGCCACTGTTCATTCTGCGCTGTGTTGCTGCTAGCAGGGAGCAGGCTCTGCACTGTTTCTATTCAAATGCTTTTCCTGTATGAAAGTGAGCAGTGAAAGCAACGATGGAGGCACCAATGTAAAGGTGATTGTGTGCTGAACAGGTCCAGCACCAGCTTTCAATCTTGGCTCTTCTGCTGTGGGAGCAGAAGCCAAACGTTCGTGCTGTACTCACTGTGCTCCTGGGTAGCTAAGCGACACCACCTGAGAATTCGGATTCAAATGGACTTTTAGGTATGAAACCGAGGAGAGACTGGAATGATGGTGACCCCGTTTCACAGCTGCTTGTGTGCTGAAGAGGCCCAGCACTAGCTTTCCCTGCTGGTCCTTCTGCCGTGTGAGCAGATGCCACTGTTCATTCTGTGCTGTCTGTGTTGCTGCGCAGCAGAGAGCAGCCTCTGGACTGATTCCATTCAAATGCTTTTCCTGTATGAGTGTTAACAGTGAAAGCAACGATGGAGGCACCAATGTAAAGGTGATTGTGTGCTGAACAGGTCCCGCACCAGCTTTCAATCCTTGCTCTTCTGCTGTGGGAGCAGAGGCCAAACGTTCGTGCTGTACTCACTGTGCTGCTGGGCAGCTGAGAGAGACCACCTGAGAATTTGGATTCAAATGGACTTTTAGGTATGAAACCGAGGAGAGACTGCAATGATGGTGACCCCGTTGCAAAGCTGCTTGTGTGCTGAAGAGACACAGCCCTAGCTTTCCCTGCTGGTCCTTCAGCCGTAGGAGCAGATGCCACTGTTCATCCTGCGCTGAGTTGCTGCCAGCAGGGAGCAGGCTCTGCACTGTTTCTATTCAAATGCTTTTCCTGTATGAAAGTGAGCAGTGAAAGCAACGATGGAGGCACCAATGTAAAGGGGATTGTGTGCTGAACAGGTCCAGCACCAGCTTTCAATCCTGGCTATTCTGCTGTGGGAGCAGAGGCCAAACGTTCGTGCTGTACTCACTGTGCTGCTGGGCAGCTGTGCGACACCACCTGAGAATTCGGATTCAAATGGACTTTTAGGTATGAAACCGAGGAGAGACTGCAATGATGGTGACCCCGTTGCAAAGCTGCTTGTGTGCTGAAGAAGCAGAGCACTAGCTTTCCCTGCTGGTCCTTCTGCCGTGTGAGCAGATGCCACTGTTCATTCTGTGCTGACTGTGTTGCTGCGCAGCCGAAAGCGGGCTCTGGACTGATTCCATTCAAATGCTTTTCCTGTATGAGTGTTAGCAGTGAAAGCAGCGATGGAGGCACCAATGTAAAGGGGATTGTGTGCTGAACAGGTCCAGCACCAGCTTTCAATCCTTGCTGTTCTGCTGTGGGAGCAGAGGCCAAACGTTCGTGCTGTACTCACTGTGCTGCTGGGCAGCTGAGAGACACCACCTGAGAATTTGGATTCAAATGGACTTTTAGGTATGAAACCGAGGAGAGACTGCAATGATGGTGACCCCGTTGCAAAGCTGCTTGTGTGCTGAAGAAGCCCAGCACTAGCTTTCCCTGCTGGTCCTTCTGCCGTGCGAGAAGGATCCACTGTTCATTCTGTGCTGACTGTGTTGCTGCGCAGCAGAGAGCAGGCTCTGGACTGATTCCATTCAAATGCTTTTCCTGTATGAAAGTGAGCAGTGAAAGCAAGGATGGAGGCACCAATGTAAAGGGGATTGTGTGCTGAACAGGTCCCGCACCAGCTTTCAATCCTGGCTCTTCTGCTGTGGGAGCAGAGGCCAAACTTTCGTGCTGTACTCACTGTGCTGCTGGGCAGCTGAGAGACACCACCTGAGAATTTGGATTCAAATGGACTTTTAGGTATGAAACCGAGGAGAGACTGCAATGATGGTGACCCCGTTGCAAAGCTGCTTGTGTGCTGAAAAAGCCCAGCACTAGCTTTCCCTGCTGGTACTTCTGCTGTGCGAGCAGAATCCACTGTTCATTCTGTGCTGTCTGTGTTGCTGCCAGCAGAGAGCAGGCTCTGGACTGATTCCATTCAAATGCTTTTCCTGTATGAAAGTGAGCAGTGAAAGCAAGGATGGAGGCACCAATGTAAAGGGGATTGTGTGCCGAACAGGTCCCGCACCAGCTTTCAATCCTGGCTCTTCTGCTGTGGGGGCAGAGGCCAAAATTTTGTGATGTACTCACTGTGCTGCTGGTATGCTGAGAGACACCACCTGAGAATATGGATTCAAATGGACTTTTAGGTATGAAACCGAGGAGAGACTGCAATGATGGTAACCCTGTTGCAAAGCTGCTTGTGTGCTGAAGAGACACAGCCCTAGCTTTCCCTGCTGGTCCTTCTGCCGTAGGAGCAGATGCCACTGTTCATTCTGCGCTGTGTTGCTGCTAGCAGGGAGCAGGCTCTGCACTGTTTCTATTCAAATGCTTTTCCTGTATGAAAGTGAGCAGTGAAAGCAACGATGGAGGCACCAATGTAAAGGTGATTGTGTGCTGAACAGGTCCAGCACCAGCTTTCAATCCTGGCTCTTCTGCTGTGGGAGCAGAAGCCAAACGTTCGTGCTGTACTCACTGTGCTCCTGGGCAGCTGAGCGACACCACCTGAGAATTCGGATTCAAATGGACTTTTAGGTATGAAACCGATGAGAGACTGCAATGATGGTGACCCCGTTGCAAATCTGCTTGTGTGCTGAAGAGGCCCAGCACTAGCTTTCCCTGCTGGTCCTTCTGCCGTGTGAGCAGATGCCACTGTTCATTCTGTGCTGACTGTGTTGCTGCGCAGCCGAAAGCAGGCTCTGGACTGATTCCATTCAAATGCTTTTCCTGTATGAAAGTGAGCAGTGAAAGCAACGATGAAGGCACCAATGTAAAGGTGATTGTGTGCTGAACAGGTCCAGCACCAGCTTTCAATCCTTGCTCTTCTGCTGTGGGAGCAGATGCCAAAAGGTCGTGCTGTACTCACTGTGCTGCTGGGCAGCTGAGAGGGGCCAACTGAGAATTTGTATTCAAATGGACTTTTAGGTATGAAACCGAGGAGAGACTGCAATGATGGTGACCCCGTTGCAAAGCTGCTTGTGTGCTGAAGAAGCAGAGCACTAGCTTTCCCTGCTGGTCCTTCTGCCGTGTGAGCAGATGCCACTGTTCATTCTGTGCTGACTGTGTTGCTGCGCAGCAGAGAGCAGGCTCTGGACTGATTCCATTCAAATGCTTTTCCTGTATGAAAGTGAGCAGTGAAAGCAACGATGGAGGCACCAATGTAAAGGGGATTGTGTGCTGAACAGGTCCAGCACCAGCTTTCAATCCTTGCTCTTCTGCTGTGGGAGCAGAGGCCAAATGTTCGTGCTGTACTCACTGTGCTGCTGGGCAGCTGAGCGACACCACCTGAGAATTCGGATTCAAATGGACTTTTAGGTATGAAACCGAGGAGAGACTGCAATGATGGTGACCCCGTTGCAAATCTGCTTGTGTGCTGAAGAGGCCCAGCACTAGCTTTCCCTGCTGGTCCTTCTGCCGTGTGAGGAGATGCCACTGTTCATTCTGTGCTGTGTTGCTGCCAGCAGGGAGCAGGCTCTGGACTGATTCCATTCAAATGCTTTCCCTGTATGAGTGTTAGCAGTGAAAGCAGCGATGGAGGCACCAATGTAAAGGGGATTGTGTGCTGAACAGGTCCAGCACCAGCTTTCAATCCTTGCTCTTCTGCTGTGGGAGCAGAGGCCAAACGTTCGTGCTGTACTCACTGTGCTGCTGGGCAGCTGAGACCACCTGAGAATTCGGATTCAAATGGACTTTTAGGTATGAAACCGAGGAGAGACTGCAATGATGGTGACCCCGTTGCAAAGCTGCTTGTGTGCTGAAGAGGCCCAGGACTAGCTTTCAGTGCTGGTCCTTCTGCTGTGCGAGCAGAATCCACTGTTCATTCTGTGCTGACTGTGTTGCTGCGAAGCAGAGAGCAGGCTCTGGACTGATTCCATTCAAATGCTTTTCCTGTATGAAAGTGAGCAGTGAAAGCAACGATGGAGGCACCAATTTAAAGGTGATTGTGTGCTGAACAGGTCCAGCACCAGCTTTCAATCCTTGCTGTTCTGCTGTGGGAGCAGATGCCAAACGTTCGTGCTGTACTCACTGTGCTGCTGGGCAGCTGAGAGAGACCACCTGAGAATTTGGATTCAAATGGACTTTTAGGTATGAAACCGAGGAGAGACTTCAATGATGGTGACCCCGTTGCAAAGCTGCTTGTGTGCTGAAGAAGCAGAGCACTAGCTTTCCCTGCTGGTCCTTCTGCCGTGTGAGCAGATGCCACTGTTCATTCTGTGCTGACTGTTTTGCTGCGCAGCAGAGAGCAGGCTCTGGACTGATTCCATTCAAATGCTTTTCCTGTATGAAAGTGAGCAGTGAAAGCAAGGATGGAGGCACCAATGTGAAGGGGATTGTGTGCTGAACAGGTCCCGCACCAGCTTTCAATCCTGGCTCTTCTGCTGTGGGAGCAGAGGCCAAACTTCGTGATGTACTCACTGTGCTGCTTGGTAGCTGAGAGACACAAACTGAGAATTTGGATTCAAATGGACTTTTAGGTATGAAACCGAGGAGAGACTGCAATGATGGTGACCCCGTTGCAAAGCTGCTTGTGTGCTGAAGAGACACAGCCCTAGCTTTCCCTGCTGGTCCTTCTGCCGTAGGAGCAGATGCCACTGTTCATTCTGCGCTGTGTTGCTGCTAGCAGGGAGCAGGCTCTGCACTGTTTCTATTCAAATGCTTTTCCTGTATGAAAGTGAGCAGTGAAAGCAACGATGGAGGCACCAATGTAAAGGTGATTGTGTGCTGAACAGGTCCAGCACCAGCTTTCAATCTTGGCTCTTCTGCTGTGGGAGCAGAAGCCAAACGTTCGTGCTGTACTCACTGTGCTCCTGGGCAGCTGAGCGACACCACCTGAGAATTCGGATTCAAATGGACTTTTAGGTATGAAACCGAGGAGAGACTGCAATGATGGTGACCCCGTTGCAAAGCTGCTTGTGTGCTGAAGAAGCAGAGCACTAGCTTTCCCTGCTGGTCCTTCTGCCGTGTGAGCAGATGCCACTGTTCATTCTGTGCTGATTGTCTTGCTGCCAGCAGGGAGCAGGCTCTGGACTGATTCCATTCAAATGCTTTCCCTGTATGAAAGTGAGCAGTGAAAGCAACGATGGAGGCACCAATGTAAAGGTGATTGTGTGCTGAACAGGTCCAGCACCAGCTTTCAATCTTGGCTCTTCTGCTGTGGGAGCAGAAGCCAAACGTTCGTGCTGTACTCACTGTGCTGCTGGGCAGCTGAGCGACACCACCTGAGAATTCGGATTCAAATGGACTTTTAGGTATGAAACCGAGGAGAGACTGCAATGATGGTGACCCCGTTGCAAAGCTGCTTGTGTGCTGAAGAAGCAGAGCACTAGCTTTCCCTGCTGGTCCTTCTGCCGTGTGAGCAGATGCCACTGTTCATTCTGAGCTGATTGTCTTGCTGCCAGCAGGGAGCAGGCTCTGGACTGATTCCATTCAAATGCTTTCCCTGTATGTTAGCAGTGAAAGCAGCGATGGAGGCACCAATGTAAAGGGGATTGTGTGCTGAACAGGTCCAGCACCAGCTTTCAATCCTGGCTCTTCTGCTGTGGGAGCAGAGGCCAAACGTTCGTGCTGTACTCACTGTGCTGCTGGGCAGCTGAGACCAGCTGAGAATTCGGATTCAAATGGACTTTTAGGTATGAAACCGAGGAGAGACTGCAATGATGGTGACCCCGTTGCAAAGCTGCTTGTGTGCTGAAGAGGCCCAGGACTAGCTTTCAGTGCTGGTCCTTCTGCTGTGCGAGCAGAATCCACTGTTCATTCTGTGCTGACTGTGTTGCTGCGAAGCAGAGAGCAGGCTCTGGACTGATTCCATTCAAATGCTTTTCCTGTATGAAAGTGAGCAGTGAAAGCAACGATGGAGGCACCAATTTAAAGGTGATTGTGTGCTGAACAGGTCCAGCACCAGCTTTCAATCCTTGCTCTTCTGCAGTGGGAGCAGATGCCAAACGTTCGTGCTGTACTCACTGTGCTGCTGGGCAGCTGAGAGACACCACCTGAGCATTTGTATTCAAATGGAATTTTAGGTATGAAACCGAGGAGAGACTGCAATGATGGCGACCCCGTTGCAAAGCTGCTTGTGTGCTGAAGAGGCCCAGCACTAGCTTTCCCTGCTGGTCCTTCTGCCGTGTGAGCAGATGCCACTGTTCATTCTGTGCTGTGTTGCTGCCAGCAGGGAGCAGGCTCTGGACTGATTCCATTCAAATGCTTTCCCTGTATGAGTGTTAGCAGTGAAAGCAGCGATGGAGGCACCAATGTAAAGGGGATTGTGTGCTGAACAGGTCCAGCACCAGCTTTCAATCCTTGCTCTTCTGCTGTGGGAGCAGAGGCCAAACGTTCGTGCTGTACTCACTGTGCTGCTGGGCAGCTGAGACCAGCTGAGAATTCGGATTCAAATGGACTTTTAGGTATGAAACCGAGGAGAGACTGCAATGATGGTGACCCCGTTGCAAAGCTGCTTGTGTGCTGAAGAGGCCCAGGACTAGCTTTCAGTGCTGGTCCTTCTGCTGTGCGAGCAGAATCCACTGTTCATTCTGTGCTGACTGTGTTGCTGCGAAGCAGAGAGCAGGCTCTGGACTGATTCCATTCAAATGCTTTTCCTGAATGAAAGTGAGCAGTGAAAGCAACGATGGAGGCACCAATTTAAAGGTGATTGTGTGCTGAACAGGTCCAGCACCAGCTTTCAATCCTTGCTGTTCTGCTGTGGGAGCAGATGCCAAACGTTTGTGCTGTACTCACTGTGCTGCTGGGCAGCTGAGAGAGACCACCTGAGAATTTGGATTCAAATGGACTTTTAGGTATGAAACCGAGGAGAGACTGCAATGATGGTGACCCCGTTGCAAAGCTGCTTGTGTGCTGAAGAAGCAGAGCACTAGCTTTCCCTGCTGGTCCTTCTGCCGTGTGAGCAGATGCCACTGTTCATTCTGTGCTGACTGTTTTGCTGCGCAGCAGAGAGCAGGCTCTGGACTGATTCCATTCAAATGCTTTTCCTGTATGAAAGTGAGCAGTGAAAGCAAGGATGGAGGCACCAATGTGAAGGGGATTGTGTGCTGAACAGGTCCCGCACCAGCTTTCAATCCTGGCTCTTCTGCTGTGGGAGCAGAGGCCAAACTTTCGTGATGTACTCACTGTGCTGCTTGGCAGCTGAGAGACACAAACTGAGAATTTGGATTCAAATGGACTTTTAGGTATGAAACCGAGGAGAGACTGCAATGATGGTGACCCCGTTGCAAAGCTGCTTGTGTGCTGAAGAGACACAGCCCTAGCTTTCCCTGCTGGTCCTTCTGCCGTAGGAGCAGATACCACTGTTCATTCTGCGCTGTGTTGCTGCTAGCAGGGAGCAGGCTCTGCACTGTTTCTATTCAAATGCTTTTCCTGTATGAAAGTGAGCAGTGAAAGCAACGATGGAGGCACCAATGTAAAGGTGATTGTGTGCTGAACAGGTCCAGCACCAGCTTTCAATCTTGGCTCTTCTGCTGTGGGAGCAGAGGGCAAACGTTCGTGCTGTACTCACTGTGCTCCTGGGCAGCTGAGCGACACCACCTGAGAATTCGGATTCAAATGGACTTTTAGGTATGAAACCGAGGAGAGACTGCAATGATGGTGACCCCGTTGCAAAGCTGCTTGTGTGCTGAAGAAGCAGAGCACTAGCTTTCCCTGCTGGTCCTTCTGCCGTGTGAGCAGATGCCACTGTTCATTCTGTGCTGATTGTCTTGCTGCCAGCAGGGAGCAGGCTCTGGACTGATTCCATTCAAATGCTTTCCCTGTATGAAAGTGAGCAGTGAAAGCAACGATGGAGGCACCAATGTAAAGGTGATTGTGTGCTGAACAGGTCCAGCACCAGCTTTCAATCTTGGCTCTTCTGCTGTGGGAGCAGAAGCCAAACGTTCGTGCTGTACTCACTGTGCTCCTGGGCAGCTGAGCGACACCACCTGAGAATTCGGATTCAAATGGACTTTTAGGTATGAAACCGAGGAGAGACTGCAATGATGGTGACCCCGTTGCAAAGCTGCTTGTGTGCTGAAGAAGCAGAGCACTAGCTTTCCCTGCTGGTCCTTCTGCCGTGTGAGCAGATGCCACTGTTCATTCTGAGCTGATTGCCTTGCTGCCAGCAGGGAGCAGGCTCTGGACTGATTCCATTCAAATGCTTTCCCTGTATGTTAGCAGTGAAAGCAGCGATGGAGGCACCAATGTAAAGGGGATTGTGTGCTGAACAGGTCCAGCACCAGCTTTCAATCCTTGCTCTTCTGCTGTGGGAGCAGAGGCCAAACGTTCGTGCTGTACTCACTGTGCTGCTGGGCAGCTGAGACCAGCTGAGAATTCGGATTCAAATGGACTTTTAGGTATGAAACCGAGGAGAGACTGCAATGATGGTGACCCCGTTGCAAAGCTGCTTGTGTGCTGAAGAGGCCCAGGACTAGCTTTCAGTGCTGGTCCTTCTGCTGTGCGAGCAGAATCCACTGTTCATTCTGTGCTGACTGTGTTGCTGCGAAGCAGAGAGCAGGCTCTGGACTGATTCCATTCAAATGCTTTTCCTGTATGAAAGTGAGCAGTGAAAGCAACGATGGAGGCACCAATTTAAAGGTGATTGTGTGCTGAACAGGTCCAGCACCAGCTTTCAATCCTTGCTCTTCTGCAGTGGGAGCAGATGCCAAACGTTCGTGCTGTACTCACTGTGCTGCTGGGCAGCTGAGAGACACCACCTGAGCATTTGTATTCAAATGGACTTTTAGGTATGAAACCGAGGAGAGACTGCAATGATGGCGACCCCGTTGCAAAGCTGCTTGTGTGCTGAAGAGGCCCAGCACTAGCTTTCCCTGCTGGTCCTTCTGCCGTGTGAGCAGATGCCACTGTTCATTCTGTGCTGTGTTGCTGCCAGCAGGGAGCAGGCTCTGGACTGATTCCATTCAAATGCTTTCCCTGTATGAGTGTTAGCAGTGAAAGCAGCGATGGAGGCACCAATGTAAAGGGGATTGTGTGCTGAACAGGTCCAGCACCAGCTTTCAATCCTTGCTCTTCTGCTGTGGGAGCAGAGGCCAAACGTTCGTGCTGTACTCACTGTGCTGCTGGGCAGCTGAGACCAGCTGAGAATTCGGATTCAAATGGACTTTTAGGTATGAAACCGAGGAGAGACTGCAATGATGGTGACCCCGTTGCAAAGCTGCTTGTGTGCTGAAGAGGCCCAGGACTAGCTTTCAGTGCTGGTCCTTCTGCTGTGCGAGCAGAATCCACTGTTCATTCTGTGCTGACTGTGTTGCTGCGAAGCAGAGAGCAGGCTCTGGACTGATTCCATTCAAATGCTTTTCCTGAATGAAAGTGAGCAGTGAAAGCAACGATGGAGGCACCAATTTAAAGGTGATTGTGTGCTGAACAGGTCCAGCACCAGCTTTCAATCCTTGCTGTTCTGCTGTGGGAGCAGATGCCAAACGTTCGTGCTGTACTCACTGTGCTGCTGGGCAGCTGAGAGAGACCACCTGAGAATTTGGATTCAAATGGACTTTTAGGTATGAAACCGAGGAGAGACTTCAATGATGGTGACCCCGTTGCAAAGCTGCTTGTGTGCTGAAGAAGCAGAGCACTAGCTTTCCCTGCTGGTCCTTCTGCCGTGTGAGCAGATGCCACTGTTCATTCTGTGCTGACTGTTTTGCTGCGCAGCAGAGAGCAGGCTCTGGACTGATTCCATTCAAATGCTTTTCCTGTATGAAAGTGAGCAGTGAAAGCAAGGATGGAGGCACCAATGTGAAGGGGATTGTGTGCTGAACAGGTCCCGCACCAGCTTTCAATCCTGGCTCTTCTGCTGTGGGAGCAGAGGCCAAACTTCGTGATGTACTCACTGTGCTGCTTGGCAGCTGAGAGACACAAACTGAGAATTTGGATTCAAATGGACTTTTAGGTATGAAACCGAGGAGAGACTGCAATGATGGTGACCCCGTTGCAAAGCTGCTTGTGTGCTGAAGAGACACAGCCCTAGCTTTCCCTGCTGGTCCTTCTGCCGTAGGAGCAGATGCCACTGTTCATTCTGCGCTGTGTTGCTGCTAGCAGGGAGCAGGCTCTGCACTGTTTCTATTCAAATGCTTTTCCTGTATGAAAGTGAGCAGTGAAAGCAACGATGGAGGCACCAATGTAAAGGTGATTGTGTGCTGAACAGGTCCAGCACCAGCTTTCAATCTTGGCTCTTCTGCTGTGGGAGCAGAAGCCAAACGTTCGTGCTGTACTCACTGTGCTCCTGGGCAGCTGAGCGACACCACCTGAGAATTCGGATTCAAATGGACTTTTAGGTATGAAACCGAGGAGAGACTGCAATGATGGTGACCCCGTTGCAAAGCTGCTTGTGTGCTGAAGAAGCAGAGCACTAGCTTTCCCTGCTGGTCCTTCTGCCGTGTGAGCAGATGCCACTGTTCATTCTGTGCTGATTGTCTTGCTGCCAGCAGGGAGCAGGCTCTGGACTGATTCCATTCAAATGCTTTCCCTGTATGAAAGTGAGCAGTGAAAGCAACGATGGAGGCACCAATGTAAAGGTGATTGTGTGCTGAACAGGTCCAGCACCAGCTTTCAATCTTGGCTCTTCTGCTGTGGGAGCAGAAGCCAAACGTTCGTGCTGTACTCACTGTGCTGCTGGGCAGCTGAGCGACACCACCTGAGAATTCGGATTCAAATGGACTTTTAGGTATGAAACCGAGGAGAGACTGCAATGATGGTGACCCCGTTGCAAAGCTGCTTGTGTGCTGAAGAAGCAGAGCACTAGCTTTCCCTGCTAGTCCTTCTGCCGTGTGAGCAGATGCCACTGTTCATTCTGAGCTGATTGTCTTGCTGCCAGCAGGGAGCAGGCTCTGGACTGATTCCATTCAAATGCTTTCCCTGTATGTTAGCAGTGAAAGCAGCGATGGAGGCACCAATGTAAAGGGGATTGTGTGCTGAACAGGTCCAGCACCAGCTTTCAATCCTTGCTCTTCTGCTGTGGGAGCAGAGGCCAAACGTTCGTGCTGTACTCACTGTGCTGCTGGGCAGCTGAGACCAGCTGAGAATTCGGATTCAAATGGACTTTTAGGTATGAAACCGAGGAGAGACTGCAATGATGGTGACCCCGTTGCAAAGCTGCTTGTGTGCTGAAGAGGCCCAGGACTAGCTTTCAGTGCTGGTCCTTCTGCTGTGCGAGCAGAATCCACTGTTCATTCTGTGCTGACTGTGTTGCTGCGAAGCAGAGAGCAGGCTCTGGACTGATTCCATTCAAATGCTTTTCCTGTATGAAAGTGAGCAGTGAAAGCAACGATGGAGGCACCAATTTAAAGGTGATTGTGTGCTGAACAGGTCCAGCACCAGCTTTCAATCCTTGCTCTTCTGCAGTGGGAGCAGATGCCAAACGTTCGTGCTGTACTCACTGTGCTGCTGGGCAGCTGAGAGACACCACCTGAGCATTTGTATTCAAATGGAATTTTAGGTATGAAACCGAGGAGAGACTGCAATGATGGCGACCCCGTTGCAAAGCTGCTTGTGTGCTGAAGAGGCCCAGCACTAGCTTTCCCTGCTGGTCCTTCTGCCGTGTGAGCAGATGCCACTGTTCATTCTGTGCTGTGTTGCTGCCAGCAGGGAGCAGGCTCTGGACTGATTCCATTCAAATGCTTTCCCTGTATGAGTGTTAGCAGTGAAAGCAGCGATGGAGGCACCAATGTAAAGGGGATTGTGTGCTGAACAGGTCCAGCACCAGCTTTCAATCCTTGCTCTTCTGCTGTGGGAGCAGAGGCCAAACGTTCGTGCTGTACTCACTGTGCTGCTGGGCAGCTGAGACCAGCTGAGAATTCGGATTCAAATGGACTTTTAGGTATGAAACCGAGGAGAGACTGCAATGATGGTGACCCCGTTGCAAAGCTGCTTGTGTGCTGAAGAGGCCCAGGACTAGCTTTCAGTGCTGGTCCTTCTGCTGTGCGAGCAGAATCCACTGTTCATTCTGTGCTGACTGTGTTGCTGCGAAGCAGAGAGCAGGCTCTGGACTGATTCCATTCAAATGCTTTTCCTGAATGAAAGTGAGCAGTGAAAGCAACGATGGAGGCACCAATTTAAAGGTGATTGTGTGCTGAACAGGTCCAGCACCAGCTTTCAATCCTTGCTGTTCTGCTGTGGGAGCAGATGCCAAACGTTTGTGCTGTACTCACTGTGCTGCTGGGCAGCTGAGAGAGACCACCTGAGAATTTGGATTCAAATGGACTTTTAGGTATGAAACCGAGGAGAGACTTCAATGATGGTGACCCCGTTGCAAAGCTGCTTGTGTGCTGAAGAAGCAGAGCACTAGCTTTCCCTGCTGGTCCTTCTGCCGTGTGAGCAGATGCCACTGTTCATTCTGTGCTGACTGTTTTGCTGCGCAGCAGAGAGCAGGCTCTGGACTGATTCCATTCAAATGCTTTTCCTGTATGAAAGTGAGCAGTGAAAGCAAGGATGGAGGCACCAATGTGAAGGGGATTGTGTGCTGAACAGGTCCCGCACCAGCTTTCAATCCTGGCTCTTCTGCTGTGGGAGCAGAGGCCAAACTTTCGTGATGTACTCACTGTGCTGCTTGGCAGCTGAGAGACACAAACTGAGAATTTGGATTCAAATGGACTTTTAGGTATGAAACCGAGGAGAGACTGCAATGATGGTGACCCCGTTGCAAAGCTGCTTGTGTGCTGAAGAGACACAGCCCTAGCTTTCCCTGCTGGTCCTTCTGCCGTAGGAGCAGATACCACTGTTCATTCTGCGCTGTGTTGCTGCTAGCAGGGAGCAGGCTCTGCACTGTTTCTATTCAAATGCTTTTCCTGTATGAAAGTGAGCAGTGAAAGCAACGATGGAGGCACCAATGTAAAGGTGATTGTGTGCTGAACAGGTCCAGCACCAGCTTTCAATCTTGGCTCTTCTGCTGTGGGAGCAGAAGCCAAACGTTCGTGCTGTACTCACTGTGCTCCTGGGCAGCTGAGCGACACCACCTGAGAATTCGGATTCAAATGGACTTTTAGGTATGAAACCGAGGAGAGACTGCAATGATGGTGACCCCGTTGCAAAGCTGCTTGTGTGCTGAAGAAGCAGAGCACTAGCTTTCCCTGCTGGTCCTTCTGCCGTGTGAGCAGATGCCACTGTTCATTCTGTGCTGATTGTCTTGCTGCCAGCAGGGAGCAGGCTCTGGACTGATTCCATTCAAATGCTTTCCCTGTATGAAAGTGAGCAGTGAAAGCAACGATGGAGGCACCAATGTAAAGGTGATTGTGTGCTGAACAGGTCCAGCACCAGCTTTCAATCTTGGCTCTTCTGCTGTGGGAGCAGAAGCCAAACGTTCGTGCTGTACTCACTGTGCTCCTGGGCAGCTGAGCGACACCACCTGAGAATTCGGATTCAAATGGACTTTTAGGTATGAAACCGAGGAGAGACTGCAATGATGGTGACCCCGTTGCAAAGCTGCTTGTGTGCTGAAGAAGCAGAGCACTAGCTTTCCCTGCTGGTCCTTCTGCCGTGTGAGCAGATGCCACTGTTCATTCTGAGCTGATTGTCTTGCTGCCAGCAGGGAGCAGGCTCTGGACTGATTCCATTCAAATGCTTTCCCTGTATGTTAGCAGTGAAAGCAGCGATGGAGGCACCAATGTAAAGGGGATTGTGTGCTGAACAGGTCCAGCACCAGCTTTCAATCCTTGCTCTTCTGCTGTGGGAGCAGAGGCCAAACGTTCGTGCTGTACTCACTGTGCTGCTGGGCAGCTGAGACCAGCTGAGAATTCGGATTCAAATGGACTTTTAGGTATGAAACCGAGGAGAGACTGCAATGATGGTGACCCCGTTGCAAAGCTGCTTGTGTGCTGAAGAGGCCCAGGACTAGCTTTCAGTGCTGGTCCTTCTGCTGTGCGAGCAGAATCCACTGTTCATTCTGTGCTGACTGTGTTGCTGCGAAGCAGAGAGCAGGCTCTGGACTGATTCCATTCAAATGCTTTTCCTGTATGAAAGTGAGCAGTGAAAGCAACGATGGAGGCACCAATTTAAAGGTGATTGTGTGCTGAACAGGTCCAGCACCAGCTTTCAATCCTTGCTCTTCTGCAGTGGGAGCAGATGCCAAACGTTCGTGCTGTACTCACTGTGCTGCTGGGCAGCTGAGAGACACCACCTGAGCATTTGTATTCAAATGGACTTTTAGGTATGAAACCGAGGAGAGACTGCAATGATGGCGACCCCGTTGCAAAGCTGCTTGTGTGCTGAAGAGGCCCAGCACTAGCTTTCCCTGCTGGTCCTTCTGCCGTGTGAGCAGATGCCACTGTTCATTCTGTGCTGTGTTGCTGCCAGCAGGGAGCAGGCTCTGGACTGATTCCATTCAAATGCTTTCCCTGTATGAGTGTTAGCAGTGAAAGCAGCGATGGAGGCACCAATGTAAAGGGGATTGTGTGCTGAACAGGTCCAGCACCAGCTTTCAATCCTTGCTCTTCTGCTGTGGGAGCAGAGGCCAAACGTTCGTGCTGTACTCACTGTGCTGCTGGGCAGCTGAGACCAGCTGAGAATTCGGATTCAAATGGACTTTTAGGTATGAAACCGAGGAGAGACTGCAATGATGGTGACCCCGTTGCAAAGCTGCTTGTGTGCTGAAGAGGCCCAGGACTAGCTTTCAGTGCTGGTCCTTCTGCTGTGCGAGCAGAATCCACTGTTCATTCTGTGCTGACTGTGTTGCTGCGAAGCAGAGAGCAGGCTCTGGACTGATTCCATTCAAATGCTTTTCCTGAATGAAAGTGAGCAGTGAAAGCAACGATGGAGGCACCAATTTAAAGGTGATTGTGTGCTGAACAGGTCCAGCACCAGCTTTCAATCCTTGCTGTTCTGCTGTGGGAGCAGATGCCAAACGTTTGTGCTGTACTCACTGTGCTGCTGGGCAGCTGAGAGAGACCACCTGAGAATTTGGATTCAAATGGACTTTTAGGTATGAAACCGAGGAGAGACTTCAATGATGGTGACCCCGTTGCAAAGCTGCTTGTGTGCTGAAGAAGCAGAGCACTAGCTTTCCCTGCTGGTCCTTCTGCCGTGTGAGCAGATGCCACTGTTCATTCTGTGCTGACTGTTTTGCTGCGCAGCAGAGAGCAGGCTCTGGACTGATTCCATTCAAATGCTTTTCCTGTATGAAAGTGAGCAGTGAAAGCAAGGATGGAGGCACCAATGTGAAGGGGATTGTGTGCTGAACAGGTCCCGCACCAGCTTTCAATCCTGGCTCTTCTGCTGTGGGAGCAGAGGCCAAACTTTCGTGATGTACTCACTGTGCTGCTTGGCAGCTGAGAGACACAAACTGAGAATTTGGATTCAAATGGACTTTTAGGTATGAAACCGAGGAGAGACTGCAATGATGGTGACCCCGTTGCAAAGCTGCTTGTGTGCTGAAGAGACACAGCCCTAGCTTTCCCTGCTGGTCCTTCTGCCGTAGGAGCAGATGCCACAGTTCATTCTGCGCTGTGTTGCTGCTAGCAGGGAGCAGGCTCTGCACTGTTTCTATTCAAATGCTTTTCCTGTATGAAAGTGAGCAGTGAAAGCAACGATGGAGGCACCAATGTAAAGGTGATTGTGTGCTGAACAGGTCCAGCACCAGCTTTCAATCTTGGCTCTTCTGCTGTGGGAGCAGAGGGCAAACGTTCGTGCTGTACTCACTGTGCTCCTGGGCAGCTGAGCGACACCACCTGAGAATTCGGATTCAAATGGACTTTTAGGTATGAAACCGAGGAGAGACTGGAATGATGGTGACACCGTTGCAAAGTTGCTTGTGTGCTGAAGAGACCCAGCACCAGCTTTCCCTGCTGGTCCTTCTGCCGTGTGAGCAGATGCCACTGTTCATTCTGTGCTGTCTGTTTTGCTGCGCAGCAGAGAGCAGCCTCTGGACTGATTCCATTCAAATGCTTTTCCTGTATGAGTGTTAGCATTGAAAGCAACGATGGAGGCACCAATGTAAAGGTGATTGTGTGCTGAACAGGTCCAGCACCAACTTTCAATCCTTGCTCTTCTGCTGTGGGAGCAGATGCCAAACGTTCGTGCTGTACTCACTGTGCTGCTGGGCAGCTGAGAGAGACCACCTGAGAATTTGGATTCAAATGGACTTTTAGGTATGAAACCGAGGAGAGACTGCAATGATGGTGACCCCGTTGCAAAGCTGCTTGTGTGCTGAAGAAGCCCAGCACTAGCTTTCCCTGCTGGTCCTTCTGCCGTGTGAGCAGATGCCACTGTTCATTCTGTGCTGTGTTGCTGCCAGCACGAGGCAGGCTCTGGACTGATTCCATTCAAATGCTTTCCCTGTCTGAGTGTTAGCAGTGAAAGCAACGATGGAGGCACCAATTTAAAGGTGATTGTGTGCTGAACAGGTCCAGCACCAGCTTTCAGTCCTGGCTCTTCTGCTGTGGGAGCAGATGCCAAACGTTCGTGCTGTACTCACTGTGCTGCTGGGCAGCTGAGAGACACCACCTGAGAATTTGTATTGAAATGGACTTTTAGGTATGAAACCGAGGAGAGACTGCAATGATGGTGACCCCGTTGCAAATCTGCTTGTGTGCTGAAGAGGCCCAGCACTAGCTTTCCCTGCTGGTCCTTCTGCCGTGCGAGCAGGATCCACTTTTCATTCTGTGCTGTGTTGCTGCGCAGCAGAGAGCAGGCTCTGGACTGATTCCATTCAAATGCTTTTCCTGTATGAAAGTGAGCAGTGAAAGCAAGGATGGAGGCACCAATGTAAAGGGGATTGTGTGCCGAACAGGTCCCGCACCAGCTTTCAATCCTGGCTCTTCTGCTGTGGGGGCAGAGGCCAAAATTTTGTGATGTACTCACTGTGCTGCTGGGATGCTGAGAGACACCACCTGAGAATATGGATTCAAATGGACTTTTAGGTATGAAACCGAGGAGAGACTGCAATGATGGTGACCCCGTTGCAAAGCTGCTTGTGTGCTGAAGAAGCAGAGCACTAGCTTTCCCTGCTGGTCCTTCTGCCGTGTGAGCAGATGCCACTGTTCATTCTGTGCTGACTGTGTTGCTGCGCAGCAGAGAGCAGGCTCTGGACTGATTCCATTCAAATGCTTTTCCTGTATGAAAGTGAGCAGTGAAAGCAACGATGGAGGCACCAATGTAAAGGTGATTGTGTGCTGAACATGTCCAGCACCAGCTTTCAATCCTTGCTCTTCTGCTGTGGGAGCAGAGGCCAAACGTTCGTGCTGTACTCACTGTGCTCCTGGGCAGCTGAGAGAGACCACCTGAGAATTTTATTCAAATGGACTTTTAGGTATGAAACCGAGGAGAGACTGGAATGATGGTGACCCCGTTGCAAAGCTGCTTGTGTGCTGAAGAAGCAGAGCACTAGCTTTCCCTGCTGGTCCTTCTGCCGTGTGAGCAGATGCCACTGTTCATTCTGTGCTGACTGTGTTGCTGCGCAGCAGAGAGCAGGCTCTGGACTGATTCCATTCAAATGCTTTTCCTGTATGAAAGTGAGCAGTGAAAGCAAGGATGGAGGCACCAATGTAAAGGGGATTGTGTGCTGAACAGGTCCAGCACCAGCTTTCAATCCTGGCTCTTCTGCTGTGGGAGCAGAGGCCAAACTTTCGTGATGTACTCACTGTGCTGCTGGGCAGCTGAGAGACACCACCTGAGCATTTGGATTCAAATGGACTTTTAGGTATGAAACCGAGGAGAGACTGCAATGATGGTGACCCCGTTGCAAAGCTGCTTGTGTGCTGAAGAGACACAGCCCTAGCTTTCCCTGCTGGTCCTTCTGCCGTAGGAGCAGATGCCACTGTTCATTCTGAGCTGTGTTGCTGCTAGCAGGGAGCAGGCTCTGCACTGTTTCTATTCAAATGCTTTTCCTGTATGAAAGTGAGCAGTGAAAGCAACGATGGAGGCACCAATGTAAAAATGATTGTGTGCTGAACAGGTCCAGCACCAGCTTTCAATCTTGGCTCTTCTGCTGTGGGAGCAGAAGCCAAACGTTCGTGCTGTACTCACTGTGCTCCTGGGCAGCTGAGCGACACCACCTGAGAATTCGGATTCAAATGGACTTTTAGGTATGAAACCTAGGAGAGACTGGAATGATGGTGACCCCGTTGCAAAGCTGCTTGTGTGCTGAAGAGGCCCAGCATTAGTTTTCCCTGCTGGTCCTTCTGCCGTGTGAGCAGATGCCACTGTTCATTCTGTGCTGATTGTCTTGCTGCGCAGCAGAGAGCAGGCTCTGGACTGATTCCATTCAATTGCTTTTCCTATATGAGTGTTAGCAGTGAAAGCAGCGATGGAGGCACCAATGTAAAGGTGATTGTGTGCTGAACAGGTCCAGCACCAGCTTTCAATCCTGGCTCTTCTGCTGTGGGAGCAGAGGCCAAACGTTCGTGCTGTACTCACTGTGCTCCTGGGCAGCTGAGCGACACCACCTGAGAATTCGGATTCAAATGGACCTTTAGGTTGAAACCGAGGAGAGACTGCAATGATGGTGACACCGTTGCAAAGCTGCTTGTGTGCTGAAGAAGCAGAGCACTAGCTTTCCCTGCTGGTCCTTCTGCCGTGTGAGCAGATGCCACTGTTCATTCTGTGCTGACTGTGTTGCTGCGCAGCCGAAAGCAGGCTCTGGACTGATTCCATTCAAATGCTTTTCCTGTATGAAAGTGAGCAGTGAAAGCAACGATGAAGGCACCAATGTAAAGGTGATTGTGTGCTGAACAGGTCCAGCACCAGCTTTCAATCCTTGCTCTTCTGCTGTGGGAGCAGATGCCAAAAGGTCGTGCTGTACTCACTGTGCTGCTGGGCAGCTGAGAGGGTCCAACTGAGAATTTGTATTCAAATGGACTTTTAGGTATGAAACCGAGGAGGGACTGCAATGATGGTGACCCCGTTGCAAAGCTGCTTGTGTGCTGAAGAAGCAGAGCACTAGCTTTCCCTGCTGGTCCTTCTGCCGTGTGAGCAGATGCCACTGTTCATTCTGTGCTGACTGTGTTGCTGCGCAGCAGAGAGCAGGCTCTGGACTGATTCCATTCAAATGCTTTTCCTGTATGAAAGTGAGCAGTGAAAGCAACGATGGAGGCACCAATGTAAAGGGGATTGTGTGCTGAACAGGTCCCGCACCAGCTTTCAATCCTGGCTCTTCTGCTGTGGGAGCAGAGGCCAAATGTTCGTGCTGTACTCACTGTGCTGCTGGGCAGCTGAGCGACACCACCTGAGAATTCGGATTCAAATGGACTTTTAGGTATGAAACCGAGGAGAGACTGCAATGATGGTGACCCCGTTGCAAATCTGCTTGTGTGCTGAAGAGGCCCAGCACTAGCTTTCCCTGCTGGTCCTTCTGCCGTGCGAGCAGGATCCACTTTTCATTCTGTGCTGTGTTGCTGCGCAGCAGAGAGCAGGCTCTGGACTGATTCCATTCAAATGCTTTTCCTGTATGAAAGTGAGCAGTGAAAGCAAGGATGGAGGCACCAATGTGAAGGGGATTGTGTGCTGAACAGGTCCAGCACCAGCTTTCAATCCTGGCTCTTCTGCTGTGGGAGCAGAGGCCAAACTTTCGTGATGTACTCACTGTGCTGCTGGGCAGCTGAGAGACACCACCTGAGCATTTGGATTCAAATGGACTTTTAGGTATGAAACCGAGGAGAGACTGCAATGATGGTGACCCCGTTGCAAAGCTGCTTGTGTGCTGAAGAGACACAGCCCTAGCTTTCCCTGCTGGTCCTTCTGCCGTAGGAGCAGATGCCACTGTTCATTCTGAGCTGTGTTGCTGCTAGCAGGGAGCAGGCTCTGCACTGTTTCTATTCAAATGCTTTTCCTGTATGAAAGTGAGCAGTGAAAGCAACGATGGAGGCACCAATGTAAAAATGATTGTGTGCTGAACAGGTCCAGCACCAGCTTTCAATCTTGGCTCTTCTGCTGTGGGAGCAGAAGCCAAACGTTCGTGCTGTACTCACTGTGCTCCTGGGCAGCTGAGCGACACCACCTGAGAATTCGGATTCAAATGGACTTTTAGGTATGAAACCGAGGAGAGACTGCAATGATGGTGACCCCGTTGCAAAGCTGCTTGTGTGCTGAAGAGGCCCAGCATTAGTTTTCCCTGCTGGTCCTTCTGCCGTGTGAGCAGATGCCACTGTTCATTCTGTGCTGATTGTCTTGCTGCGCAGCAGAGAGCAGGCTCTGGACTGATTCCATTCAATTGCTTTTCCTGTATGAGTGTTAGCAGTGAAAGCAGCGATGGAGGCACCAATGTAAAGGTGATTGTGTGCTGAACAGGTCCAGCACCAGCTTTCAATCCTGGCTCTTCTGCTGTGGGAGCAGAGGCCAAACGTTCGTGCTGTACTCACTGTGCTCCTGGGCAGCTGAGTGACACCACCTGAGAATTCGGATTCAAATGGACCTTTAGGTTGAAACCGAGGAGAGACTGCAATGATGGTGACACCGTTGCAAAGCTGCTTGTGTGCTGAAGAAGCAGAGCACTAGCTTTCCCTGCTGGTCCTTCTGCCGTGTGAGCAGATGCCACTGTTCATTCTGTGCTGACTGTGTTGCTGCGCAGCCGAAAGCAGGCTCTGGACTGATTCCATTCAAATGCTTTTCCTGTATGAAAGTGAGCAGTGAAAGCAAGGATGGAGGCACCAATGTGAAGGGGATTGTGTGCTGAACAGGTCCCGCACCAGCTTTCAATCCTGGCTCTTCTGCTGTGGGAGCAGAGGCCAAACTTTCGTGATGTACTCACTGTGCTGCTTGGCAGCTGAGAGACACAAACTGAGAATTTGGATTCAAATGGACTTTTAGGTATGAAACCGAGGAGAGACTGCAATGATGGTGACCCCGTTGCAAAGCTGCTTGTGTGCTGAAGAGACACAGCCCTAGCTTTCCCTGCTGGTCCTTCTGCCGTAGGAGCAGATGCCACGGTTCATTCTGCGCTGTGTTGCTGCTAGCAGGGAGCAGGCTCTGCACTGTTTCTATTCAAATGCTTTTCCTGTATGAAAGTGAGCAGTGAAAGCAACGATGGAGGCACCAATGTAAAGGTGATTGTGTGCTGAACAGGTCCAGCACCAGCTTTCAATCTTGGCTCTTCTGCTGTGGGAGCAGAAGCCAAACGTTCGTGCTGTACTCACTGTGCTCCTGGGCAGCTGAGCGACACCACCTGAGAATTCGGATTCAAATGGACTTTTAGGTATGAAACCGAGGAGAGACTGCAATGATGGTGACCCCGTTGCAAAGCTGCTTGTGTGCTGAAGAGGCCCAGCAATAGCTTTCCCTGCTGGTCCTTCTGCCGTGTGAGCAGATGCCACTGTTCATTCTGTGCTGATTGTCTTGCTGCCAGCAGGGAGCAGGCTCTGGACTGATTCCATTCAAATGCTTTCCCTGTATGTTAGCAGTGAAAGCAGCGATGGAGGCACCAATGTAAAGGGGATTGTGTGCTGAACAGGTCCAGCACCAGCTTTCAATCCTTGCTCTTCTGCTGTGGGAGCAGAGGCCAAACGTTCGTGCTGTACTCACTGTGCTGCTGGGCAGCTGAGACCAGCTGAGAATTCGGATTCAAATGGACTTTTAGGTATGAAACCGAGAAGAGACTGCAATGATGGTGACCCCGTTGCAAATCTGCTTGTGTGCTGAAGAAGCATAGCACTAGCTTTCCCTGCTGGTCCTTCTGCCGTGTGAGCAGATGCCACTGTTCATTCTGTGCTGACTGTGTTGCTGCGCAGCAGAGAGCAGGCTCTGGACGGATTCCATTCAAATGCTTTTCCTGTATGAAAGTGAGCAGTGAAAGCAACGATGGAGGCACCAATGTAAAGGGGATTGTGTGCTGAACAGGTCCAGCACCAGCTTTCAATCCTGGCTCTTCTGCTGTGGGAGCAGAAGCCAAACGTTCGTGCTGTACTCACTGTGCTCCTGGGCAGCTGAGCGACACCACCTGAGAATTCGGATTCAAATGGACCTTTAGGTTGAAACCGAGGAGAGACTGCAATGATGGTGACACCGTTGCAAAGCTGCTTGTGTGCTGAAGAAGCAGAGCACTAGCTTTCCCTGCTGGTCCTTCTGCCGTGTGAGCAGATGCCACTGTTCATTCTGTGCTGACTGTGTTGCTGCGCAGCCGAAAGCAGGCTCTGGACTGATTCCATTCAAATGCTTTTCCTGTATGAAAGTGAGCAGTGAAAGCAAGGATGGAGGCACCAATGTGAAGGGGATTGTGTGCTGAACAGGTCCCGCACCAGCTTTCAATCCTGGCTCTTCTGCTGTGGGAGCAGAGGCCAAACTTTCGTGATGTACTCACTGTGCTGCTTGGCAGCTGAGAGACACAAACTGAGAATTTGGATTCAAATGGACTTTTAGGTATGAAACCGAGGAGAGACTGCAATGATGGTGACCCCGTTGCAAAGCTGCTTGTGTGCTGAAGAGACACAGCCCTAGCTTTCCCTGCTGGTCCTTCTGCCGTAGGAGCAGATGCCACGGTTCATTCTGCGCTGTGTTGCTGCTAGCAGGGAGCAGGCTCTGCACTGTTTCTATTCAAATGCTTTTCCTGTATGAAAGTGAGCAGTGAAAGCAACGATGGAGGCACCAATGTAAAGGTGATTGTGTGCTGAACAGGTCCAGCACCAGCTTTCAATCTTGGCTCTTCTGCTGTGGGAGCAGAAGCCAAACGTTCGTGCTGTACTCACTGTGCTCCTGGGCAGCAAAGCGACACCACCTGAGAATTCGGATTCAAATGGACTTTTAGGTATGAAACCGAGGAGAGACTGCAATGATGGTGACCCCGTTGCAAAGCTGCTTGTGTGCTGAAGAGGCCCAGCAATAGCTTTCCCTGCTGGTCCTTCTGCCGTGTGAGCAGATGCCACTGTTCATTCTGTGCTGATTGTCTTGCTGCCACCAGGGAGCAGGCTCTGGACTGATTCCATTCAAATGCTTTCCCTGTATGTTAGCAGTGAAAGCAGCGATGGAGGCACCAATGTAAAGGGGATTGTGTGCTGAACAGGTCCAGCACCAGCTTTCAATCCTTGCTCTTCTGCTG
The DNA here is from genome assembly GCF_033815535.1 of Pezoporus flaviventris. Lineage (NCBI taxonomy): Eukaryota > Metazoa > Chordata > Aves > Psittaciformes > Psittacidae > Pezoporus > Pezoporus flaviventris. The sequence continues at coordinate 100,520 of NW_026892934.1, forward strand.
TGGGAGCAGAGGCCAAACGTTCGTGCTGTACTCACTGTGCTGCTGGGCAGCTGAGACCAGCTGAGAATTCGGATTCAAATGGACTTTTAGGTATGAAACCGAGGAGAGACTGCAATGATGGTGACCCCGTTGCAAAGCTGCTTGTGTGCTGAAGAAGCATAGCACTAGCTTTCCCTGCTGGTCCTTCTGCCGTGTGAGCAGATGCCACTGTTCATTCTGTGCTGACTGTGTTGCTGCGCAGCAGAGAGCAGGCTCTGGACGGATTCCATTCAAATGCTTTTCCTGTATGAAAGTGAGCAGTGAAAGCAACGATGGAGGCACCAATGTAAAGGGGATTGTGTGCTGAACAGGTCCAGCACCAGCTTTCAATCCTGGCTCTTCTGCTGTGGGAGCAGAAGCCAAACGTTCGTGCTGTACTCACTGTGCTCCTGGGCAGCTGAGCGACACCACCTGAGAATTCGGATTCAAATGGACTTTTAGGTATGAAACCGAGGAGAGACTGGAATGATGGTGACACCGTTGCAAAGTTGCTTGTGTGCTGAAGAGGCCCAGCAATAGCTTTCCCTGCTGGTCCTTCTGCCGTGTGAGCAGATGCCACTGTTCATTCTGTGCTGATTGTCTTGCTGCGCAGCAGAGAGCAGGCTCTGGACTGATTCCATTCAATTGCTTTTCCTGTATGAGTGTTAGCAGTGAAAGCAGCGATGGAGGCACCAATTTAAAGGTGATTGTGTGCTGAAGAGGTCCAGCACCAGCTTTCTATCCTGGCTCTTCTGCTGTGGAAGCAGATGCCAAACGTTCGTGCTGTACTCACTGTGCTGCTGGGCAGCTGAGAGACACCACCTGAGCATTTGTATTTAAATGGAATTTTAGGTATGAAAACGAGGAGAGACTGCAATGATGGTGACCCCGTTGCAAAGCTGCTTGTGTGCTGAAGAAGCCCAGCACTAGCTTTCCCTGCTGGTCCTTCTGCCGTGCGAGCAGGATCCACTGTTCATTCTGTGCTGACTGTGTTGCTGCGCAGCAGAGAGCAGGCTCTGGACTGATTCCATTCAAATGCTTTTCCTGTATGAAAGTGAGCAGTGAAAGCAAGGATGGAGGCACCAATGTAAAGGTGATTGTGTGCTGAACAGGTCCCGCACCAGCTTTCAATCCTGGCTCTTCTGCTGTGGGAGCAGATGCCAAATGTTCGTGCTGTACTCACTGTGCTGCTGGGCAGCTGAGAGACACCACCTGAGAATTTGGATTCAAATGGACTTTTAGGTATGAAACCGAGGAGAGACTGCAATGATGGTGACCCCGTTGCAAAGCTGCTTGTGTGCTGAAAAAGCAAAGCACTAGATTTCCCTGCTGGTCCTTCTGCTGTGCGAGCAGAATCCACTGTTCATTCTGTGCTGACTGTGTTGCTGCGCAGCAGAGAGCAGGCTCTGGACTGATTCCATTCAAATGTTTTTCCTGTATGAAAGTGAGCAGTGAAAGCAACGATGAAGGCACCAATGTAAAGGGGATTGTGTGCTGAACAGGTCCAGCACCAGCTTTCAATCCTTGCTCTTCTGCTGTGGGAGCAGATGCCAAACGGTCGTGCTGTACTCACTGTGCTGCTGGGCAGCTGAGAGGGGCCAACTGAGAATTTGCATTCAAATGGACTTTTAGGTATGAAACCGAGGAGAGACTGCAATGATGGTGACCCCGTTGCAAAGCTGCTTGTGTGCTGAAGAAGCAGAGCACTAGCTTTCCCTGCTGGTCCTTCTGCCGTGTGAGCAGATGCCACTGTTCATTCTGTGCTGTCTGTGTTGCTGCGCAGCAGATAGCAGCCTCTAAACTGATTCCATTCAAATGCTTTTCCTGTATGAGCGTTAGCAGTGAAAGCAACGATGGAGGCACCAATGTAAAGGTGATTGTGTGCTGAACAGGTCCAGCACCAGCTTTCAATCCTGGCTCTTCTGCTGTGGGAGCAGATGCCAAACATTCGTGCTGTATTCACTGTGCTGCTGGGCAGGTGAGACCACCTGAGAATTTGTATTCAAATGGACTTTTAGGTATGAAACCGAGGAGAGACTGCAATGATGGTGACCCCGTTGCAAAGCTGATTGTGTGCTGAAGAAGCCCAGCACTAGCTTTCCCTGCTGGTCCTTCTGCCGTGCGAGCAGGATCCACTGTTCATTCTGTGCTAACTGTGTTGCTGCGCAGCAGAGAGCAGGCTCTGGACTGATTCAATTCAAATGCTTTTCCTGTATGAAAGTGAGCAGTGAAAGCAAGGATGGAGGCACCAATGTAAAGGGGATTGTGTGCTGAACAGGTCCCGCACCAGCTTTCAATCCTGGCTCTTCTTCTGTGGGAGCAGAGGCCAAATGTTCGTGCTGTACTCACTGTGCTGCTGGGCAGCTGAGCGACACCACCTGAGAATTCGGATTCAAATGGACTTTTAGGTATGAAACCGAGAAGAGACTGCAATGATGGTGACACCGTTGCAAAGCTGCTTTTGTGCTGAAGAAGCCCAGCACTAGCTTTCCCTGATGATCCAACTGCCGTGTGAGCAGATGCCACTGTTCATTCTGTGCTGTGTTGCTGCCAGCAGGGAGCAGACTCTGGACTGATTCCATTCAAATGCTTTTCCTGTATGAGTGTTAGCAGTGAAAGCAGCGATGAAGGCACCAATGTAAAGGTGATTGTGTGCTGAAGAGGTCCAGCAGCAGCTTTCAATCCTTGCTCTTCTGCTGTGGGAGCAGAGGCCAAACGTTCGTGCTGTACTCACTGTGCTGCTGGGCAGCTGAGAGACACAACCTGAGTATTTGGATTCAAATGGACTTTTAGGTATGAAACCGAGGAGAGACTGCAATGATGGTGACCCCGTTGCAAAGCTGCTTGTGTGCTGAAAAAGCCCAGCACTAGCTTTCCCTGCTGGTCCTTCTGCTGTGCGAGCAGAATCCACTGTTCATTCTGTTCTGACTGTGTCGCTGCGCAGCAGAGAGCAGGCTCCCGACTGATTCCATTCAAATGTTTTTCCTGTATGAAATTGAGCAGTGAAAGCAACGATGAAGGCACCAATGTAAAGGTGATTGTGTGCTGAACAGGTTCAGCACCAGCTTTCAATCCTTGCTCTTCTGCTGTGGGAGCAGATGCCAAACATTCGTGCTGTACTCACTGTGCTGCTGGGCAGCTGAGACCACCTGAGAAATTGTATTCAAATGGACTTTTAGGTATGAAACCGAGGAGAGACTGCAATGATGGTGACCCCGTTGCAAAGCTGCTTTTGTGCTGAAGAAGCCCAGCACTAGCTTTCCCTGATGATCCATCTGCCGTGTGAGCAGATGCCACTGTTCATTCTGTGCTGTGTTGCTGCCAGCAGGGAGCAGGCTCTGGACTGATTCCATTCAAATGCTTTTCCTGTATGAAAGTGAGCAGTGAAAGCAGCGATGGAGGCACCAATGTAAAGGGGATTGTGTGCTGAACAGGTCCAGCACCAGCTTTCAATCCTGGCTCTTCTGCTGTGGGAGCAGAAGCCAAACGTTCGTGCTGTACTCACTGTGCTGCTGGGCAGCTGAGCGACACCACCTGAGAATTCGGATTCAAATGGACTTTTAGGTATGAAACCGAGGAGAGACTGGAATGATGGTGACACCGTTGCAAAGCTGCTTGTGTGCTGAAGAGACACAGCCCTAGCTTTCCCTGCTGGTCCTTCTGCCGTGTGAGCAGATGCCACTGTTCATTCTGTGCTGTCTGTGTAGCTGCGCAGCAGATAGCAGGCTCTGGACTGATTCCATTCAAATGCTTTTTCCTGTATGAGTGTTAGCACTGAAAGCAACGATGGGGGCACCAATGTAAAGGTGATTGTGTGCTGAAGAGGTCCAGCACCAGCTTTCAATCCTTGCTCTTCTGCTGTGGGAGCAGAGGCCAAACATTCGTGCTGTACTCACTGTGCTGCTGGGCAGCTGAGAGAGACCACCTGAGAATTTGGATTCAAATGGACTTTTAGGTATGAAACCGAGGAGAGACTTCAATGATGGTGACCCCGTTGTAAAGCTGCTTGTGTGCTGAAGAGACACAGCCCTAGCTTTCCCTGCTGGTCCTTCTGCCGTAGGAGCAGATGCCACTGTTCTTTCTGCGCTGTGTTGCTGCTAGCAGGGAGCAGGCTCTGCACTGTGTCTATTCAAATGCTTTTCCTGTAGGAAACTGAGCAGTGAAAGCAACGATGGAGGCACCAATGTAAAGGTGATTGTGTGCTGAACAGGTCCAGCACCAGCTTTCAATCCTGGCTCTTCTTCTGTGGGAGCAGAAGCCAAACGTTCGTTCTGTACTCACTGTGCTCCTGGGCAGCAAAGCGACACCACCTGAGAATTCGGATTCAAATGGACTTTTAGGTATGAAACCGAGGAGAGACTGGAATGATGGTGACACCGTTGCAAAGCTGCTTGTGTGCTGAAGAGGCCCAGCACTAGGTTTCCCTGCTCGTCCTTCCGCTGTGCGAGCAGAATGCACTGTTCATTCTGTGCTGACTGTGTTGCTGCGAAGCAGAGAGCAGGCTCTGGACTGATTCCATTCAAATGCTTTTCCTGTATGAAAGTGAGCAGTGAAAGCAACGATGGAGGCACCAATGTAAAGGTGATTGTGTGCTGAACAGGTCCAGCACCAGCTTTCAATCTTTGCTCTTCTGCTGTGGGAGCAGATGCCAAACGTACGTGCTGTACTCACTGTGCTGCTGGGCAGCTGAGAGACACCACCTGAGCATTTGTATTCAAATGGAATTTTAGGTATGAAACCGAGGAGAGACTGCAATGATGGTGACCCCGTTGCAAAGCTGCTTGTGTGCTGAAGAAGCCCAGCACTAGCTTTCCCTGCTGGTCCTTCTGCCGTGCGAGCAGGATCCACTGTTCATTCTGTGCTGACTGTGTTGCTGCGCAGCAGAGAGCAGGCTCTGGACTGATTCCATTCAAATGCTTTTCCTGTATGAAAGTGAGCAGTGAAAGCAAGGATGGAGGCACCAATGTAAAGGGGATTGTGTGCTGAACAGGTCCCGCACCAGCTTTCAATCCTTGCTCTTCTGCTGTGGGAGCAGAGGCCAAACGTTCGTGCTGTACTCACTGTGCTGCTGGGCAGCTGAGAGAGACCACCTGAGAATTTGGATTCAAATGGACTTTTAGGTATGAAACCGAGGAGAGACTGCAATGATGGTGACCCCGTTGCAAAGCTGCTTGTGTGCTGAAGAGACACAGCCCTAGCATTCCCTGCTGGTCCTTCTGCCATAGGAGCAGATGCCACTGTTCATTCTGCGCTGTGTTGCTGCTAGCAGGGAGCAGGCTCTGCACTGTTTCCATTCAAATGCTTTTCCTGTATGAAAGTGAGCAGTGAAAGCAACGATGGAGGCACCAATTTAAAGGGGATTGTGTGCTGAACAGGTCCAGCACCAGCTTTCAATCCTTGCTCTTCTGCTGTGGGAGCAGATGCCAAACATTCGTGCTGTACTCACTGTGCTGCTGGGCAGCTGAGACCACCTGAGAATTTGTATTCAAATGGACTTTTAGGTATGAAACCGAGGAGAGACTGCAATGATGGTGACCCCGTTGCAAAGCTGCTTTTGTGCTGAAGAAGGCCAGCACTAGCTTTCCCTGATGATCCATCTGCCGTGTGAGCAGATGCCACTGTTCATTCTGTGCTGTGTTGCTGCCAGCAGGGAGCAGGCTCTGGACTGATTCCATTCAAATGCTTTTCCTGTATGAGTGTTAGCAGTGAAAGCAGCGATGGAGGCCCCAATGTAAAGGTGATTGTGTGCTGAACAGGTCCAGCAGCAGCTTTCAATCCTTGCTCTTCTGCTGTGGGAGCAGAGGCCAAACGTTCGTGCTGTACTCACTGTGCTGCTGGGCAGCTGAGAGAGACCACCTGAGCATTTGTATTCAAATGGAATTTTAGGTATGAAACCGAGGAGAGACTGCAATGATGGTGACCCCGTTGCAAAGCTGCTTGTGTGCTGAAGAAGCCCAGCACTAGCTTTCCCTGCTGGTCCTTCTGCCGTGCGAGCAGGAGCCACTGTTCATTCTGCGCTTTGTTGCTGCTAGCAGGGAGCAGGCTCTGCACTGTTTCTATTCAAATGCTTTTCCTGTATGAAAGTGAGCAGTGAAAGCAACGATGGAGGCACCAATGTAAAGGGGATTGTGTGCTGAACAGGTCCAGCACCAGCTTTCAATCCTGGCTCTTCTGCTGTGGGAGCAGAAGCCAAACTTTCGTGCTGTACTCACTGTGCTGCTGGGCAGCTGAGAGAGACCACCTGAGAATTTGGATTCAAATGGACTTTTAGGTATAAAACCGAGGAGAGACTGGAATGATGGTGACCCCGTTGCAAAGCTGCTTGTGTGCTGAAGAAGTCCAGCACTAGCTTTCCGTGATAATCCTTCTGCCGTGTGAGCAGATGCCACTGTTCATTCTGTGCTGTCTGTGTTGCTGCGCAGCAGATAGCAGCCTCTGGACTGATTCCATTCAAATGCTTTTCCTGTATGAGTGTTAGCAGTGAAAGCAACGATGGAGGCACCAATGTAAAGGTGATTGTGTGCTGAACGGGTCCAGCACCAGCTTTCAATCCTGGCTCTTCTTCTGTGGGAGCAGAGGCCAAACGTTCGTGCTGTACTCACTGTGCTGCTGCGCAGCTGAGCGACACCACCTGAGAATTCGGATTCAAATGGACTTTTAGGTATGAAACCGAGAAGAGACTGCAATGATGGTGACACCGTTGCAAAGCTGCTTTTGTGCTGAAGAAGCCCAGCACTAGCTTTCCCTGATGATCCATCTGCCGTGTGAGCAGATGCCACTGTTCATTCTGTGCTGTGTTGCTGCCAGCAGGGATCAGGCTCTGGACTGATTCATTTCAAATGCTTTTCCTGTATGAGTGTTAGCAGTGAAAGCAGCGATGGAGGCCCCAATGTAAAGGTGATTGTGTGCTGAAGAGGTCCAGCAGCAGCTTTCAATCCTTGCTCTCCTGCTGTGGGAGCAGAGGCCAAACGTTCGTGCTGTACTCACTGTGCTGCTGGGCAGCTGAGAGACACAACCTGAGAATTTGGATTCAAATGGACTTTTAGGTATGAAACCGAGGAGAGACTGCAATGATGGTGACCCCGTTGCAAAGCTGCTTTTGTGCTGAAGAAGCCCAGCACTAGCTTTCCCTGATGATCCATCTGCCGTGTGAGCAGATGCCACTGTTCATTCTGTGCTGACTGTGTTGCTGCGAAGCAGAGAGCAGGCTCTGGACTGATTCCATTCAAATGCTTTTCCTGTATGAGTGTTAGCAGTGAAAGCAGCGATGGAGGCACCAATGTAAAGGTGATTGTGTGCTGAAGAGGTCCAGCACCAGCTTTCAATCCTGGCTCTTCTGCTGTGGGAGCAGAGGCCAAACGTTCGTGCTGTACTCACTGTGCTGCTGGGCAGCTGAGAGACACAACCTGAGAATTTGGATTCAAATAGACTTTTAGGTATGAAACCGAGGAGAGACTGCAATGATGGTGACACCGTTGCAAAGCTGCTTGTGTGCTGAAAAAGCCCAGCACTAGCTTTCCCTGCTGGTCCTTCTGCTGTGCGAGCAGAATCCACTGTTCATTCTGTGCTGACTGTGTTGCTGCTAGCAGAGAGCAGGCTCTGGACTGATTCCATTCAAATGTTTTTCCTGCATGAAAGTGAGCAGTGAAAGTAACGATGAAGGCACCAATGCAAAGGTGATTGTGTGCTGAACAGGTCCAGCACCAGCTTTCAATCCTTGCTCGTCTGCTGTGGGAGCAGATGCCAAACGTTCGTGCTGTACTCACTGTGCTGCTGGGCAGCTGAGAGGGGCCAACTGAGAATTTGGATTCAAATGGACTTTTAGGTATGAAACCGAGGAGAGACTGCAATGATGGTGACCCCGTTGCAAAGCTGCTTGTGTGCTGAAGAAGCAGAGCACTAGCTTTCCCTGCTGGTCCTTCTGCCGTGTGAGCAGATGCCACTGTTCATTCTGTGCTGACTGTGTTGCTGCGCAGCAGAGAGCAGGCTCTGGACTGATTCCATTCAAATGCTTTTCCTGTATGAAAGTGAGCAGTGAAAGCAACGATGGAGGCACCAATGTAAAGGGGATTGTGTGCTGAACAGGTCCAGCACCAGCTTTCAATCCTGGCTCTTCTGCTGTGGGAGCAGAGGCCAAATGTTCGTGCTGTACTCACTGTGCTGCTGGGCAGCTGAGACCAGCTGAGAATTCGGATTCAAATGGACTTTTAGGTATGAAACCGAGGAGAGACTGCAATGATGGTGACCCCGTTGCAAAGCTGCTTGTGTGCTGAAGAGGCCCAGGACTAGCTTTCCCTGCTGGTCCTTCTGCTGTGTGAGCAGAATCCACTGTTCATTCTGTGCTGACTGTGTTGCTGCGCAGCAGAGAGCAGGCTCTGGACTGATTCCATTCAAATGCTTTTCCTGTATGAAAGTGAGCAGTGAAAGCAACGATGGAGGCGCCAGTGTAAAGGGGATTGTGTGCTGAACAGGTCCAGCACCAGCTTTCAATCCTGGCTCTTCTGCTGTGGGAGCAGAAGCCAAACGTTCGTGCTGTACTCACTGTGCTGCTGGGCAGCTGAGCGACACCACCTGAGAATTCGGATTCAAATGGACTTTTAGGTATGAAACCGAGGAGAGACTGGAATGATGGTGACACCGTTGCAAAGCTGCTTGTGTGCTGAAGAGGCCCAGCACTAGCTTTCCCTGCTGGTCCTTCTGCCGTGTGAGCAGATGCCACTGTTCATTCTGTGCTGTCTGTGTTGCTGCGCAGCAGATAGCAGCCTCTGGACAGATTCCATTCAAATGCTTTTCCTGTATGAGTGTTAGCAGTGAAAGCAACGATGGAGGCACCAATGTAAAGGGGATTGTGTGCTGAACAGGTCCAGCACCAGCTTTCAATCCTGGCTCTTCTTCTGTGGGAGCAGAGGCCAAATGTTCGTGCTGTACTCACTGTGCTGCTGGGCAGCTGAGCGACACCACCTGAGAATTCGGATTCAAATGGACTTTTAGGTATGAAACCGAGGAGAGACTGGAATGATGGTGACACCGTTGCAAAGCTGCTTGTGTGCTGAAGAGACACAGCCCTAGCTTTCCCTGCTGGTCCTTCTGCCGTAGGAGCAGATGCCACTGTTCATTCTGTGCTGGTTGCTGCCAGCAGGGAGCAGGCTCTGGACTGATTCCATTCAAATGCTTTCCCTTTATGAGTGTTAGCAGTGAAAGCAACGATGGAGGCACCAATGTAAAGGGGATTGTGTGCTGAACAGGTCCAGCACCAGCTTTCAATCCTTGCTCTTCTGCTGTGGGAGCAGATGCCAAACATTCGTGCTGTACTCACTGTGCTGCTGGGCAGCTGAGAGACACCACCTGAGCATTTGTATTCAAATGGAATTTTAGGTATGAAACCGAGAAGAGACTGCAATGATGGTGACCCCGTTGCAAAGCTGCTTTTGTGCTGAAGAAGCCCAGCACTAGCTTTCCCTGATGATCCATCTGCCGTGTGAGCAGATGCCACTGTTCATTCTGTGCTGTGTTGCTGCCAGCAGGGAGCAGGCTCTGGACTGATTCCATTCAAATGCTTTTCCTGTATGAGTGTTAGCAGTGAAAGCAGCGATGGAGGCACCAATGTAAAGGGGATTGTGTGCTGAAGAGGTCCAGCACCAGCTTTCAATCCTGGCTCTTCTGCTGTGGGAGCAGAGGCCAAACGTTCGTGCTGTACTCACTGTGCTGCTGGGCAGCTGAGAGACACAACCTGAGAATTTGGATTCAAATGGACTTTTAGGTATGAAACCGAGGAGAGACTGCAATGATGGTGACCCCGTTGCAAAGCTGCTTGTGTGCTGAAGAGGCCCAGCACTAGCTTTCCCTGCTGGTCCTTCTGCCGTGTGAGCAGATGCCACTGTTCATTCTGTGCTGATTGTCTTGCTGCGCAGCAGAGAGCAGGCTCTGGACTGATTCCATTCAATTGCTTTTCCTGTATGAGTGTTAGCAGTGAAAGCAGCGATGGAGGCACCAATGTAAAGGTGATTGTGTGCTGAAGAGGTCCAGCACCAGCTTTCAATCCTGGCTCTTCTGCTGTGGGAGCAGAGGCCAAACGTTCGTGCTGTACTCACTGTGCTGCTGTGCAGCTGAGAGAGACCACCTGAGAATTTGGATTCAAATGGACTTTTAGGTATGAAACCGAGGAGAGACTGCAATGATGGTGACCCCGTTGCAAAGCTGCTTGTGTGCTGAAGAATCAGAGCACTAGCTTCCCCTGCTGGTCCTTCTGGCGTGTGTGCAGATGCCACTGTTCATTCTGTGCTGTGTTGCTGCCAGCAGGAGGCAGGCTCTGGACTGATTCCATTCAAATGCTTTTCCTGCATGAAAGTGAGCAGTGAAAGCAACGATGGAGGCACCAATGTAAAGGGGATCGTGTGCTGAACAGGTCCAGCACCAGCTTTCAATCCTGGCTCTTCTGTTGTGGGAGCAGAGGCCAAACGTTCGTGCTGTACTCACTGTGCTGCTGGGCAGCTGAGACCACCTGAGAATTCGGATTCCAATGGACTTTTAGGTATGAAACCGAGGAGAGACTGCAATGATGGTGACCCCGTTGCAAAGCTGCTTGTGTGCTGAAGAAGCTCGGGACTAGCTTTCCCTGCTGGTCCTTCTGCTGTGCGAGCAGAATCCACTGTTCATTCTGTGCTGACTGTGTTGCTGCGCAGCAGAGAGCAGGCTCTGGACTGATTCCATTCAAATGCTTTTCCTGTATGAAAGTGAGCAGTGAAAGCAACGATGGAGTCACCAATGTAAAGGTTATTGTGTGCTGAACAGGTGCAGCACCAGCTTTCAATCCTGGCTCTTCTGCTGTGGGAGCAGAGGCCAAACGTTCGTGCTGTACTCACTGTGCTCCTGGGCAGCAAAGCGACACCACCTGAGAATTCGGATTCAAATGGACTTTTAGGTATGAAACCGAGGAGAGACTGCAATGATGGTGACCCCGTTGCAAAGCTGCTTGTGTGCTGAAGAGGCCCAGCACTAGCTTTCCCTGCTGGTCCTTCTGCCGTAGGAGCAGATGCCACTGTTCATTCTGTGCTGATTGTGTTGCTGCGAAGCAGAGAGCAGGCTCTGGACTGATTCCATTCAAATGCTTTTCCTGTATGAAAGTGAGCAGTGAAAGCAACGATGGAGGCACCAATGTAAAGGGGATTGTGTGCTGAACAGGTCCAGCACCAGCTTTCAATCCTGGCTCTTCTTCTGTGGGAGCAGAGGCCAAATGTTCGTGCTGTACTCACTGTGCTGCTGGGCAGCTGAGACCAGCTGAGAATTCGGATTCAAATGGACTTTTAGGTATGAAACCGAGGAGAGACTGCAATGATGGTGACCCCGTTGCAAAGCTGCTTGTGTGCTGAAGAGGCCCAGGACTAGCTTTCCCTGCTGGTCCTTCTGCTGTGCGAGCAGAATCCACTGTTCATTCTGTGCTGACTGTGTTGCTGCGCAGCAGAGAGCAGGCTCTGGACTGATTCCATTCAAATGCTTTTCCTGTATGAAAGTGAGCAGTGAAAGCAACGATGGAGGCGCCAGTGTAAAGGGGATTGTGTGCTGAACAGGTCCAGCACCAGCTTTCAATCCTGGCTCTTCTGCTGTGGGAGCAGAAGCCAAACGTTCGTGCTGTACTCACTGTGCTGCTGGGCAGCTGAGCGACACCACCTGAGAATTCAGATTCAAATGGACTTTTAGGTATGAAACCGAGGAGAGACTGGAATGATGGTGACACCGTTGCAAAGCTGCTTGTGTGCTGAAGAGGCCCAGCACTAGCTTTCCCTGCTGGTCCTTCTGCCGTGTGAGCAGATGCCACTGTTCATTCTGTGCTGTCTGTGTTGCTGCGCAGCAGAGAGCAGCCTCTGGACAGATTCCATTCAAATGCTTTTCCTGTATGAGTGTTAGCAGTGAAAGCAACGATGGAGGCACCAATGTAAAGGGGATTGTGTGCTGAACAGGTCCAGCACCAGCTTTCAATCCTGGCTCTTCTTCTGTGGGAGCAGAGGCCAAATGTTCGTGCTGTACTCACTGTGCTGCTGGGCAGCTGAGCGACACCACCTGAGAATTCGGATTCAAATGGACTTTTAGGTATGAAACCGAGGAGAGACTGGAATGATGGTGACACCGTTGCAAAGCTGCTTGTGTGCTGAAGAGACACAGCTCTAGCTTTCCCTGCTGGTCCTTCTGCCGTAGGAGCAGATGCCACTGTTCATTCTGTGCTGGTTGCTGCCAGCAGGGAGCAGGCTCTGGACTGATTCCATTCAAATGCTTTCCCTTTATGAGTGTTAGCAGTGAAAGCAACGATGGAGGCACCAATGTAAAGGGGATTGTGTGCTGAACAGGTCCAGCACCAGCTTTCAATCCTTGCTCTTCTGCTGTGGGAGCAGATGCCAAACATTCGTGCTGTACTCACTGTGCTGCTGGGCAGCTGAGAGACACCACCTGAGCATTTGTATTCAAATGGAATTTTAGGTATGAAACCGAGAAGAGACTGCAATGATGGTGACCCCGTTGCAAAGCTGCTTTTGTGCTGAAGAAGCCCAGCACTAGCTTTCCCTAATGATCCATCTGCCGTGTGAGCAGATGCCACTGTTCATTCTGTGCTGTGTTGCTGCCAGCAGGGAGCAGGCTCTGGACTGATTCCATTCAAATGCTTTTCCTGTATGAGTGTTAGCAGTGAAAGCAGCGATGGAGGCACCAGTGTAAAGGTGATTGTGTGCTGAAGAGGTCCAGCACCAGCTTTCAATCCTGGCTCTTCTGCTGTGGGAGCAGAGGCCAAACGTTCGTGCTGTACTCACTGTGCTGCTGGGCAGCTGAGAGACACAACCTGAGAATTTGGATTCAAATGGACTTTTAGGTATGAAACCGAGGAGAGACTGGAATGATGGTGACCCCGTTGCAAAGCTGCTTGTGTGCTGAAGAGGCCCAGCACTAGCTTTCCCTGCTGGTCCTTCTGCCGTGTGAGCAGATGCCACTGTTCATTCTGTGCTGATTGTCTTGCTGCGCAGCAGAGAGCAGGCTCTGGACTGATTCCATTCAATTGCTTTTCCTGTATGAGTGTTAGCAGTGAAAGCAGCGATGGAGGCACCAATGTAAAGGTGATTGTGTGCTGAAGAGGTCCAGCACCAGCTTTCAATCCTGGCTCTTCTGCTGTGGGAGCAGAGGCCAAACGTTCGTGCTGTACTCACTGTGCTGCTGGGCAGCTGAGAGAGACCACCTGAGAATTTGGATTCAAATGGACTTTTAGGTATGAAACCGAGGAGAGACTGCAATGATGGTGACCCCGTTGCAAAGCTGCTTGTGTGCTGAAGAATCAGAGCACTAGCTTCCCCTGCTGGTCCTTCTGCCGTGTGTGCAGATGCCACTGTTCATTCTGTGCTGTGTTGCTGCCAGCAGGAGGCAGGCTCTGGACTGATTCCATTCAAATGCTTTTCCTGCATGAAAGTGAGCAGTGAAAGCAACGATGGAGGCACCAATGTAAAGGGGATCGTGTGCTGAACAGGTCCAGCACCAGCTTTCAATCCTGGCTCTTCTGTTGTGGGAGCAGATGCCAAACGTTCGTGCTGTACTCACTGTGCTGCTGGGCAGCTGAGACCACCTGAGAATTCGGATTCCAATGGACTTTTAGGTATGAAACCGAGGAGAGACTGCAATGATGGTGACCCCGTTGCAAAGCTGCTTGTGTGCTGAAGAAGCTCGGGACTAGCTTTCCCTGCTGGTCCTTCTGCTGTGCGAGCAGAATCCACTGTTCATTCTGTGCTGACTGTGTTGCTGCGCAGCAGAGAGCAGGCTCTGGACTGATTCCATTCAAATGCTTTTCCTGTATGAAAGTGAGCAGTGAAAGCAACGATGGAGTCACCAATGTAAAGGTGATTGTGTGCTGAACAGGTGCAGCACAAGCTTTCAATCCTGGCTCTTCTGCTGTGGGAGCAGAAGCCAAACGTTCGTGCTGTACTCACTGTGCTCCTGGGCAGCAAAGCGACACCACCTGAGAATTCGGATTCAAATGGACTTTTAGGTATGAAACCGAGGAGAGACTGCAATGATGGTGACCCCGTTGCAAAGCTGCTTGTGTGCTGAAGAGGCCCAGCACTAGCTTTCCCTGCTGGTCCTTCTGCCGTAGGAGCAGATGCCACTGTTCATTCTGTGCTGATTGTGTTGCTGCGAAGCAGAGAGCAGGCTCTGGACTGATTCCATTCAAATGCTTTTCCTGTATGAAAGTGAGCAGTGAAAGCAACGATGGAGGCACCAATGTAAAGGGGATTGTGTGCTGAACAGGTCCAGCACCAGCTTTCAATCCTGGCTCTTCTTCTGTGGGAGCAGAGGCCAAATGTTCGTGCTGTACTCACTGTGCTGCTGGGCAGCTGAGACCAGCTGAGAATTCGGATTCAAATGGACTTTTAGGTATGAAACCGAGGAGAGACTGCAATGATGGTGACCCCGTTGCAAAGCTGCTTGTGTGCTGAAGAGGCCCAGGACTAGCTTTCCCTGCTGGTCCTTCTGCTGTGCGAGCAGAATCCACTGTTCATTCTGTGCTGACTGTGTTGCTGCGCAGCAGAGAGCAGGCTCTGGACTGATTCCATTCAAATGCTTTTCCTGTATGAAAGTGAGCAGTGAAAGCAACGATGGAGGCGCCAGTGTAAAGGGGATTGTGTGCTGAACAGGTACAGCACCAGCTTTCAATCCTGGCCCTTCTGCTGTGGGAGCAGAAGCCAAACGTTCGTGCTGTACTCACTGTGCTGCTGGGCAGCTGAGCGACACCACCTGAGAATTCGGATTCAAATGGACTTTTAGGTATGAAACCGAGGAGAGACTGGAATGATGGTGACACCGTTGCAAAGCTGCTTGTGTGCTGAAGAGGCCCAGCACTAGCTTTCCCTGCTGGTCCTTCTGCCGTGTGAGCAGATGCCACTGTTCATTCTGTGCTGTGTTGCTGCGCAGCAGATAGCAGCCTCTGGACAGATTCCATTCAAATGCTTTTCCTGTATGAGTGTTAGCAGTGAAAGCAACGATGGAGGCACCAATGTAAAGGGGATTGTGTGCTGAACAGGTCCAGCACCAGCTTTCAATCCTGGCTCTTCTTCTGTGGGAGCAGAGGCCAAATGTTCGTGCTGTACTCACTGTGCTGCTGGGCAGCTGAGCGACACCACCTGAGAATTCGGATTCAAATGGACTTTTAGGTATGAAACCGAGGAGAGACTGGAATGATGGTGACACCGTTGCAAAGCTGCTTGTGTGCTGAAGAGACACAGCCCTAGCTTTCCCTGCTGGTCCTTCTGCCGTAGGAGCAGATGCCACTGTTCATTCTGTGCTGGTTGCTGCCAGCAGGGAGCAGGCTCTGGACTGATTCCATTCAAATGCTTTCCCTTTATGAGTGTTAGCAGTGAAAGCAACGATGGAGGCACCAATGTAAAGGTGATTGTGTGCTGAACAGGTCCAGCACCAGCTTTCAATCCTTGCTCTTCTGCTGTGGGAGCAGATGCCAAACATTCGTGCTGTACTCACTGTGCTGCTGGGCAGCTGAGAGACACCACCTGAGCATTTGTATTCAAATGGAATTTTAGGTATGAAACCGAGAAGAGACTGCAATGATGGTGACCCCGTTGCAAAGCTGCTTTTGTGCTGAAGAAGCCCAGCACTAGCTTTCCCTGATGATCCATGTGCCGTGTGAGCAGATGCCACTGTTCATTCTGTGCTGTGTTGCTGCCAGCAGGGAGCAGGCTCTGGACTGATTCCATTCAAATGCTTTTCCTGTATGAGTGTTAGCAGTGAAAGCAGCGATGGAGGCACCAATGTAAAGGTGATTGTGTGCTGAAGAGGTCCAGCACCAGCTTTCAATCCTGGCTCTTCTGCTGTGGGAGCAGAGGCCAAACGTTCGTGCTGTACTCACTGTGCTGCTGGGCAGCTGAGAGACACAACCTGAGAATTTGGATTCAAATGGACTTTTAGGTATGAAACCGAGGAGAGACTGGAATGATGGTGACCCCGTTGCAAAGCTGCTTGTGTGCTGAAGAGGCCCAGCACTAGCTTTCCCTGCTGGTCCTTCTGCCGTGTGAGCAGATGCCACTGTTCATTCTGTGCTGATTGTCTTGCTGCGCAGCAGAGAGCAGGCTCTGGACTGATTCCATTCAATTGCTTTTCCTGTATGAGTGTTAGCAGTGAAAGCAGCGATGGAGGCACCAATGTAAAGGTGATTGTGTGCTGAAGAGGTCCAGCACCAGCTTTCAATCCTGGCTCTTCTGCTGTGGGAGCAGAGGCCAAACGTTCGTGCTGTACTCACTGTGCTGCTGGGCAGCTGAGAGAGACCACCTGATAATTTGGATTCAAATGGACTTTTAGGTATGAAACCGAGGAGAGACTGCAATGATGGTGACCCCGTTGCAAAGCTGCTTGTGTGCTGAAGAATCAGAGCACTAGCTTCCCCTGCTGGTCCTTCTGCCGTGTGTGCAGATGCCACTGTTCATTCTGTGCTGTGTTGCTGCCAGCAGGAGGCAGGCTCTGGACTGATTCCATTCAAATGCTTTTCCTGCATGAAAGTGAGCAGTGAAAGCAACGATGGAGGCACCAATGTAAAGGGGATCGTGTGCTGAACAGGTCCAGCACCAGCTTTCAATCCTGGCTCTTCTGTTGTGGGAGCAGAGGCCAAACGTTCGTGCTGTACTCACTGTGCTGCTGGGCAGCTGAGACCACCTGAGAATTCGGATTCCAATGGACTTTTAGGTATGAAACCGAGGAGAGACTGCAATGATGGTGACCCCGTTGCAAAGCTGCTTGTGTGCTGAAGAAGCTCGGGACTAGCTTTCCCTGCTGGTCCTTCTGCTGTGCGAGCAGAATCCACTGTTCATTCTGTGCTGACTGTGTTGCTGCGCAGCAGAGAGCAGGCTCTGGACTGATTCCATTCAAATGCTTTTCCTGTATGAAAGTGAGCAGTGAAAGCAACGATGGAGTCACCAATGTAAAGGTGATTGTGTGCTGAACAGGTCCAGCACCAGCTTTCAATCCTGGCTCTTCTGCTGTGGGAGCAGAAGCCAAACGTTCGTGCTGTACTCACTGTGCTCCTGGGCAGCAAAGCGACACCACCTGAGAATTCGGATTCAAATGGACTTTTAGGTATGAAACCGAGGAGAGACTGCAATGATGGTGACCCCGTTGCAAAGCTGCTTGTGTGCTGAAGAGGCCCAGCACTAGCTTTCCCTGCTGGTCCTTCTGCCGTAGGAGCAGATGCCACTGTTCATTCTGTGCTGATTGTGTTGCTGCGAAGCAGAGAACAGGCTCTGGACTGATTCCATTCAAATGCTTTTCCTGTATGAGTGTTAGCAGTGAAAGCAACAATGGAGGCACCAATGTAAAGGTGATTGTGTGCTGAACAGGTCCAGCACCAGCTTTCAATCCTGGCTCTTCTGCTGTGGGAGCAGAGGCCAAACGTTCGTGCTGTACTCACTGTGCTGCTGGGCAGCTGAGAGACACCACCTGAGAATTTGGATTCAAATGGACTTTTAGGTATGAAACCGAGGAGAGACTTCAATGATGGTGACCCCGTTGCAAAGCTGCTTGTGTGCTGAAGAGGCCCAGCACTAGCTTTCCCTGCTGATCCTTCTGCCGTGTGAGCAGATGCCACTGTTCATTCTGTGCTGTCTGTGTTGCTGCGCAGCAGAGAGCAGCCTCTGGACTGATTCCATTCAAATGCTTTTCCTGTATGAGTGTTAGCAGTGAAAGCAACAATGGAGGCACCAATGTAAAGGTGATTGTGTGCTGAACAGGTCCAGCACCAGCTTTCAATCCTGGCTCTTCTGCTGTGGGAGCAGAGGCCCAACGTTCGTGCTGTACTCACTGTGCTGCTTGGCAGCTGAAAGACACCACCTGAGAATTTGGATTCAAATGGACTTTTAGGTATGAAACCGAGGAGAGACTTCAATGATGGTGACCCCGTTGCAAAGCAGCTTGTGTGCTGAAGAAGCCCAGCACTAGCTTTCCCTGATGATCCATCTGCCGTGTGGAGCAGATGCCACTGTTCATTCTGTGCTGTCTGTGTTGCTGCCAGCAGGGAGCAGGCTCTGGGCTGATTCCATTCAAATGCTTTTCCTGTATGAGTGTTAGCAGTGAAAGCAACGATGGAGGCACCAATGTAAAGGTGATTGTGTGCTGAACAGGTCCAGCACCAGCTTTCGATCCTTGCTCTTCTGCTGTGGGAGCAGATGCCAAACATTCGTGCTGTACTCACTGTGCTGCTGGGCAGCTGAGACCACCTGAGAAATTGTATTCAAATGGACTTTTAGGTATGAAACCGAGGAGAGACTGCAATGATGGTGACCCCGTTGCAAAGCTGCTTTTGTGCTGAAGAAGCCCAGCACTAGCTTTCCCTGATGATCCATCTGCCGTGTGAGCAGATGCCACTGTTCATTCTGTGCTGTGTTGCTGCCAGCAGGGAGCAGGCTCTGGACTGATTCCATTCAAATGCTTTTCCTGTATGAAAGTGAGCAGTGAAAGCAGCGATGGAGGCACCAATGTAAAGGGGATTGTGTGCTGAACAGGTCCAGCACCAGCTTTCAATCCTTGCTCTTCTGCTGTGGGAGCAGAAGCCAAACGTTCGTGCTGTACTCACTGTGCTGCTGGGCAGCTGAGCGACACCACCTGAGAATTCGGATTCAAATGGACTTTTAGGTATGAAACCGAGGAGAGACTGGAATGATGGTGACACCGTTGCAAAGCTGCTTGTTTGCTGAAGAGGCCCAGCACTAGCTTTCCCTGATGATCCTTCTGCCGTGTGAGCAGATGCCACTGTTCATTCTGTGCTGTCTGTGTAGCTGCGCAGCAGATAGCAGGCTCTGGACTGATTCCATTCAAATGCTTTTTCCTGTATGAGTGTTAGCAGTGAAAGCAACGATGGGGGCACCAATGTAAAGGTGATTGTGTGCTGAAGAGGTCCAGCACCAGCTTTCAATCCTGGCTCTTCTGCTGTGGGAGCAGAGGCCAAACATTCGTGCTGTACTCACTGTGCTGCTGGGCAGCTGAGAGAGACCACCTGAGAATTTGGATTCAAATGGACTTTTAGGTATGAAACCGAGGAGAGACTTCAATGATGGTGACCCCGTTGTAAAGCTGCTTGTGTGCTGAAGAGACACAGCCCTAGCTTTCCCTGCTGGTCCTTCTGCCGTAGGAGCAGATGCCACTGTTCTTTCTGTGCTGTGTTGCTGCTAGCAGGGAGCAGGCTCTGCACTGTTTCTATTCAAATGCTTTTCCTGTAGGAAACTGAGCAGTGAAAGCAACGATGGAGGAACCAATGTAAAGGTGATTGTGTGCTGAACAGGTCCAGCACCAGCTTTCAATCCTGGCTCTTCTTCTGTGGGAGCAGAAGCCAAACGTTCGTTCTGTACTCACTGTGCTCCTGGGCAGCAAAGCGACACCACCTGAGAATTCGGATTCAAATGGACTTTTAGGTATGAAACCGAGGGGAGACTGGAATGATGGTGACACCGTTGCAAAGCTGCTTGTGTGCTGAAGAGGCCCAGCACTAGCTTTCCCTGCTCGTCCTTCCGCTGTGCGAGCAGAATGCACTGTTCATTCTGTGCTGACTGTGTTGCTGCGAAGCAGAGAGCAGGCTCTGGACTGATTCCATTCAAATGCTTTTCCTGTATGAAAGTGAGCAGTGAAAGCAACGATGGAGGCACCAATGTAAAGGTGATTGTGTGCTGAACAGGTCCAGCACCAGCTTTCAATCTTTGCTCTTCTGCTGTGGGAGCAGATGCCAAACGTTCGTGCTGTACTCACTGTGCTGCTGGGCAGCTGAGAGACACCACCTGAGAATTTGGATTCAAATGGACTTTTAGGTATGAAACCGAGGAGAGACTGCAATGATGGTGACCCCGTGGCAAAGCTGCTTGTGTGCTGAAGAGACACAGCCCTAGCTTTCCCTGCTGGTCCTTCTGCCGTAGGAGCAGATGCCAGTGTTCATTCTGTGCTGTGTTGCTGCCAGCAGGGAGCAGGCTCTGCACTGTTTCTATTCAAATGCTTTTCCTGTATGAAAGTGAGCAGTGAAAGCAACGATGGAGGCACCAATGTAAAGGGTATTGTGTGCTGAACAGGTCCCGCACCAGCTTTCAATCCTGGCTCTTCTGCTGTGGGAGCAGAGGCCAAACTTTCGTGCTGTACTCACTGTGCTGCTGGGCAGCTGAGAGACACCACCTGAGAATTTGGATTCAAATGAACTTTTAGGTATGAAACCGAGGAGAGACTGCAATGATGGTGACCGCGTTGCAAAGCTGCTTGTGTGCTGAAGAGACACAGCCCTAGCTTTCCCTGCTGGTCCTTCTGCCGTAGGAGCAGATGCCACTGTTCATTCTGCGCTGTGTTGCTGCTAGCAGGGAGCAGGCTCTGCACTGTTTCTATTCAAATGCTTTTCCTGTATGAAAGTGAGCAGTGAAAGCAACGATGGAGGCACCAATGTAAAGGTGATCGTGTGCTGAACAGGTCCAGCACCAGCTTTCAATCCTGGCTCTTCTGCTGTGGGAGCAGAGGCCAAACGTTCGTGCTGTACTCACTGTGCTCCTGGGCAGCTGAGCGACACCACCTGAGAATTCGGATTCAAATGGACTTTTAGGTATGAAACCGAGGAGAGACTGGAATGATGGTGACACCGTTGCAAAGCTGCTTGTGTGCTGAAGAGGCCCAGCACTAGCTTTCCCTGCTGGTCCTTCTGCCGTGTGAGCAGATGCCACTGTTCATTCTGTGCTGTGTTGCTGCCAGCAGGGAGCAGGCTCTGGACTGATTCCATTCAAATGCTTTTCCTGTATGAAAGTGAGCAGTGAAAGCAGCGATGGAGGCACCAATGTAAAGGGGATTGTGTGCTGAACAGGTCCAGCACCAGCTTTCAATCCTTGCTCTTCTGCTGTGGGAGCAGAAGCCAAACGTTCGTGCTGTACTCACTGTGCTGCTGGGCAGCTGAGCGACACCACCTGAGAATTCGGATTCAAATGGACTTTTAGGTATGAAACCGAGGAGAGACTGGAATGATGGTGACACCGTTGCAAAGCTGCTTGTTTGCTGAAGAGGCCCAGCACTAGCTTTCCCTGATGATCCTTCTGCCGTGTGAAGCAGATGCCACTGTTCATTCTGTGCTGTCTGTGTAGCTGCGCAGCAGATAGCAGGCTCTGGACTGATTCCATTCAAATGCTTTTTCCTGTATGAGTGTTAGCAGTGAAAGCAACGATGGGGGCACCAATGTAAAGGTGATTGTGTGCTGAAGAGGTCCAGCACCAGCTTTCAATCCTGGCTCTTCTGCTGTGGGAGCAGAGGCCAAACATTCGTGCTGTACTCACTGTGCTGCTGGGCAGCTGAGAGAGACCACCTGAGAATTTGGATTCAAATGGACTTTTAGGTATGAAACCGAGGAGAGACTTCAATGATGGTGACCCTGTTGTAAAGCTGCTTGTGTGCTGAAGAGACACAGCCCTAGCTTTCCCTGCTGGTCCTTCTGCCGTAGGAGCAGATGCCACTGTTCTTTCTGTGCTGTGTTGCTGCTAGCAGGGAGCAGGCTCTGCACTGTTTCTATTCAAATGCTTTTCCTGTAGGAAACTGAGCAGTGAAAGCAACGATGGAGGAACCAATGTAAAGGTGATTGTGTGCTGAACAGGTCCAGCACCAGCTTTCAATCCTGGCTCTTCTTCTGTGGGAGCAGAAGCCAAACGTTCGTTCTGTACTCACTGTGCTCCTGGGCAGCAAAGCGACACCACCTGAGAATTCGGATTCAAATGGACTTTTAGGTATGAAACCGAGGGGAGACTGGAATGATGGTGACACCGTTGCAAAGCTGCTTGTGTGCTGAAGAGGCCCAGCACTAGCTTTCCCTGCTCGTCCTTCCGCTGTGCGAGCAGAATGCACTGTTCATTCTGTGCTGACTGTGTTGCTGCGAAGCAGAGAGCAGGCTCTGGACTGATTCCATTCAAATGCTTTTCCTGTATGAAAGTGAGCAGTGAAAGCAACGATGGAGGCACCAATGTAAAGGTGATTGTGTGCTGAACAGGTCCAGCACCAGCTTTCAATCTTTGCTCTTCTGCTGTGGGAGCAGATGCCAAACGTTCGTGCTGTACTCACTGTGCTGCTGGGCAGCTGAGAGACACCACCTGAGCATTTGTATTCAAATGGAATTTTAGGTATGAAACCGAGGAGAGACTGCAATGATGGTGACCCCGTTGCAAAGCTGCTTGTGTGCTGAAGAAGCCCAGCACTAGCTTTCCCTGCTGGTCCTTCTGCCGTGCGAGCAGGATCCACTGTTCATTCTGTGCTGACTGTGTTGCTGCGCAGCAGAGAGCAGGCTCTGGACTGATTCCATTCAAATGCTTTTCCTGTATGAAAGTGAGCAGTGAAAGCAAGGATGGAGGCACCAATGTAAAGGGGATTGTGTGCTGAACAGGTCCCGCACCAGCTTTCAATCCTTGCTCTTCTGCTGTGGGAGCAGAGGCCAAACGTTCGTGCTGTACTCCCTGTGCTGCTGGGCAGCTGAGAGAGACCACCTGAGAATTTGGATTCAAATGGACTTTTAGGTATGAAACCGAGGAGAGACTGCAATGATGGTGACCCCGTGGCAAAGCTGCTTGTGTGCTGAAGAGACACAGCCCTAGCTTTCCCTGCTGGTCCTTCTGCCGTAGGAGCAGATGCCAGTGTTCATTCTGTGCTGTGTTGCTGCCAGCAGGGAGCAGGCTCTGCACTGTTTCTATTCAAATGCTTTTCCTGTATGAAAGTGAGCAGTGAAAGCAACGATGGAGGCACCAATGTAAAGGGTATTGTGTGCTGAACAGGTCCCGCACCAGCTTTCAATCCTGGCTCTTCTGCTGTGGGAGCAGAGGCCAAACTTTCGTGCTGTACTCACTGTGCTGCTGGGCAGCTGAGAGACACCACCTGAGAATTTGGATTCAAATGAACTTTTAGGTATGAAACCGAGGAGAGACTGCAATGATGGTGACCCCGTGGCAAAGCTGCTTGTGTGCTGAAGAGACACAGCCCTAGCTTTCCCTGCTGGTCCTTCTGCCGTAGGAGCAGATGCCACTGTTCATTCTGCGCTGTGTTGCTGCTAGCAGGGAGCAGGCTCTGCACTGTTTCTATTCAAATGCTTTTCCTGTATGAAAGTGAGCAGTGAAAGCAACGATGGAGGCACCAATGTAAAGGTGATCGTGTGCTGAACAGGTCCAGCACCAGCTTTCAATCCTGGCTCTTCTGCTGTGGGAGCAGAGGCCAAACGTTCGTGCTGTACTCACTGTGCTCCTGGGCAGCTGAGCGACACCACCTGAGAATTCGGATTCAAATGGACTTTTAGGTATGAAACCGAGGAGAGACTGGAATGATGGTGACACCGTTGCAAAGCTGCTTGTGTGCTGAAGAGGCCCAGCACTAGCTTTCCCTGCTGGTCCTTCTGCCGTGTGAGCAGATGCCACTGTTCATTCTGTGCTGTGTTGCTGCCAGCAGGGAGCAGGCTCTGGACTGATTCCATTCAAATGCTTTTCCTGTATGAAAGTGAGCAGTGAAAGCAGCGATGGAGGCACCAATGTAAAGGGGATTGTGTGCTGAACAGGTCCAGCACCAGCTTTCAATCCTTGCTCTTCTGCTGTGGGAGCAGAAGCCAAACGTTCGTGCTGTACTCACTGTGCTGCTGGGCAGCTGAGCGACACCACCTGAGAATTCGGATTCAAATGGACTTTTAGGTATGAAACCGAGGAGAGACTGGAATGATGGTGACACCGTTGCAAAGCTGCTTGTTTGCTGAAGAGGCCCAGCACTAGCTTTCCCTGATGATCCTTCTGCCGTGTGAAGCAGATGCCACTGTTCATTCTGTGCTGTCTGTGTAGCTGCGCAGCAGATAGCAGGCTCTGGACTGATTCCATTCAAATGCTTTTTCCTGTATGAGTGTTAGCAGTGAAAGCAACGATGGGGGCACCAATGTAAAGGTGATTGTGTGCTGAAGAGGTCCAGCACCAGCTTTCAATCCTGGCTCTTCTGCTGTGGGAGCAGAGGCCAAACATTCGTGCTGTACTCACTGTGCTGCTGGGCAGCTGAGAGAGACCACCTGAGAATTTGGATTCAAATGGACTTTTAGGTATGAAACCGAGGAGAGACTTCAATGATGGTGACCCCGTTGTAAAGCTGCTTGTGTGCTGAAGAGACACAGCCCTAGCTTTCCCTGCTGGTCCTTCTGCCGTAGGAGCAGATGCCACTGTTCTTTCTGTGCTGTGTTGCTGCTAGCAGGGAGCAGGCTCTGCACTGTTTCTATTCAAATGCTTTTCCTGTAGGAAACTGAGCAGTGAAAGCAACGATGGAGGAACCAATGTAAAGGTGATTGTGTGCTGAACAGGTCCAGCACCAGCTTTCAATCCTGGCTCTTCTTCTGTGGGAGCAGAAGCCAAACGTTCGTTCTGTACTCACTGTGCTCCTGGGCAGCAAAGCGACACCACCTGAGAATTCGGATTCAAATGGACTTTTAGGTATGAAACCGAGGGGAGACTGGAATGATGGTGACACCGTTGCAAAGCTGCTTGTGTGCTGAAGAGGCCCAGCACTAGCTTTCCCTGCTCGTCCTTCCGCTGTGCGAGCAGAATGCACTGTTCATTCTGTGCTGACTGTGTTGCTGCGAAGCAGAGAGCAGGCTCTGGACTGATTCCATTCAAATGCTTTTCCTGTATGAAAGTGAGCAGTGAAAGCAACGATGGAGGCACCAATGTAAAGGTGATTGTGTGCTGAACAGGTCCAGCACCAGCTTTCAATCTTTGCTCTTCTGCTGTGGGAGCAGATGCCAAACGTTCGTGCTGTACTCACTGTGCTGCTGGGCAGCTGAGAGACACCACCTGAGCATTTGTATTCAAATGGAATTTTAGGTATGAAACCGAGGAGAGACTGCAATGATGGTGACCCCGTTGCAAAGCTGCTTGTGTGCTGAAGAAGCCCAGCACTAGCTTTCCCTGCTGGTCCTTCTGCCGTGCGAGCAGGATCCACTGTTCATTCTGTGCTGACTGTGTTGCTGCGCAGCAGAGAGCAGGCTCTGGACTGATTCCATTCAAATGCTTTTCCTGTATGAAAGTGAGCAGTGAAAGCAAGGATGGAGGCACCAATGTAAAGGGGATTGTGTGCTGAACAGGTCCCGCACCAGCTTTCAATCCTTGCTCTTCTGCTGTGGGAGCAGAGGCCAAACGTTCGTGCTGTACTCCCTGTGCTGCTGGGCAGCTGAGAGAGACCACCTGAGAATTTGGATTCAAATGGACTTTTAGGTATGAAACCGAGGAGAGACTGCAATGATGGTGACCCCGTGGCAAAGCTGCTTGTGTGCTGAAGAGACACAGCCCTAGCTTTCCCTGCTGGTCCTTCTGCCGTAGGAGCAGATGCCAGTGTTCATTCTGTGCTGTGTTGCTGCCAGCAGGGAGCAGGCTCTGCACTGTTTCTATTCAAATGCTTTTCCTGTATGAAAGTGAGCAGTGAAAGCAACGATGGAGGCACCAATGTAAAGGGGATTGTGTGCTGAACAGGTCCCGCACCAGCTTTCAATCCTGGCTCTTCTGCTGTGGGAGCAGAGGCCAAACTTTCGTGCTGTACTCACTGTGCTGCTGGGCAGCTGAGAGACACCACCTGAGAATTTGGATTCAAATGAACTTTTAGGTATGAAACCGAGGAGAGACTGCAATGATGGTGACCCCGTGGCAAAGCTGCTTGTGTGCTGAAGAGACACAGCCCTAGCTTTCCCTGCTGGTCCTTCTGCCGTAGGAGCAGATGCCACTGTTCATTCTGCGCTGTGTTGCTGCTAGCAGGGAGCAGGCTCTGCACTGTTTCTATTCAAATGCTTTTCCTGTATGAAAGTGAGCAGTGAAAGCAACGATGGAGGCACCAATGTAAAGGTGATCGTGTGCTGAACAGGTCCAGCACCAGCTTTCAATCCTGGCTCTTCTGCTGTGGGAGCAGAGGCCAAACGTTCGTGCTGTACTCACTGTGCTCCTGGGCAGCTGAGCGACACCACCTGAGAATTCGGATTCAAATGGACTTTTAGGTATGAAACCGAGGAGAGACTGGAATGATGGTGACACCGTTGCAAAGCTGCTTGTGTGCTGAAGAGGCCCAGCACTAGCTTTCCCTGCTGGTCCTTCTGCCGTGTGAGCAGATGCCACTGTTCATTCTGTGCTGTGTTGCTGCCAGCAGGGAGCAGGCTCTGGACTGATTCCATTCAAATGCTTTTCCTGTATGAAAGTGAGCAGTGAAAGCAGCGATGGAGGCACCAATGTAAAGGGGATTGTGTGCTGAACAGGTCCAGCACCAGCTTTCAATCCTTGCTCTTCTGCTGTGGGAGCAGAAGCCAAACGTTCGTGCTGTACTCACTGTGCTGCTGGGCAGCTGAGCGACACCACCTGAGAATTCGGATTCAAATGGACTTTTAGGTATGAAACCGAGGAGAGACTGGAATGATGGTGACACCGTTGCAAAGCTGCTTGTTTGCTGAAGAGGCCCAGCACTAGCTTTCCCTGATGATCCTTCTGCCGTGTGAAGCAGATGCCACTGTTCATTCTGTGCTGTCTGTGTAGCTGCGCAGCAGATAGCAGGCTCTGGACTGATTCCATTCAAATGCTTTTTCCTGTATGAGTGTTAGCAGTGAAAGCAACGATGGGGGCACCAATGTAAAGGTGATTGTGTGCTGAAGAGGTCCAGCACCAGCTTTCAATCCTGGCTCTTCTGCTGTGGGAGCAGAGGCCAAACATTCGTGCTGTACTCACTGTGCTGCTGGGCAGCTGAGAGAGACCACCTGAGAATTTGGATTCAAATGGACTTTTAGGTATGAAACCGAGGAGAGACTTCAATGATGGTGACCCCGTTGTAAAGCTGCTTGTGTGCTGAAGAGACACAGCCCTAGCTTTCCCTGCTGGTCCTTCTGCCGTAGGAGCAGATGCCACTGTTCTTTCTGTGCTGTGTTGCTGCTAGCAGGGAGCAGGCTCTGCACTGTTTCTATTCAAATGCTTTTCCTGTAGGAAACTGAGCAGTGAAAGCAACGATGGAGGAACCAATGTAAAGGTGATTGTGTGCTGAACAGGTCCAGCACCAGCTTTCAATCCTGGCTCTTCTTCTGTGGGAGCAGAAGCCAAACGTTCGTTCTGTACTCACTGTGCTCCTGGGCAGCAAAGCGACACCACCTGAGAATTCGGATTCAAATGGACTTTTAGGTATGAAACCGAGGGGAGACTGGAATGATGGTGACACCGTTGCAAAGCTGCTTGTGTGCTGAAGAGGCCCAGCACTAGCTTTCCCTGCTCGTCCTTCCGCTGTGCGAGCAGAATGCACTGTTCATTCTGTGCTGACTGTGTTGCTGCGAAGCAGAGAGCAGGCTCTGGACTGATTCCATTCAAATGCTTTTCCTGTATGAAAGTGAGCAGTGAAAGCAACGATGGAGGCACCAATGTAAAGGTGATTGTGTGCTGAACAGGTCCAGCACCAGCTTTCAATCTTTGCTCTTCTGCTGTGGGAGCAGATGCCAAAAGTTCGTGCTGTACTCACTGTGCTGCTGGGCAGCTGAGAGACACCACCTGAGCATTTGTATTCAAATGGAATTTTAGGTATGAAACCGAGGAGAGACTGCAATGATGGTGACCCCGTTGCAAAGCTGCTTGTGTGCTGAAGAAGCCCAGCACTAGCTTTCCCTGCTGGTCCTTCTGCCGTGCGAGCAGGATCCACTGTTCATTCTGTGCTGACTGTGTTGCTGCGCAGCAGAGAGCAGGCTCTGGACTGATTCCATTCAAATGCTTTTCCTGTATGAAAGTGAGCAGTGAAAGCAAGGATGGAGGCACCAATGTAAAGGGGATTGTGTGCTGAACAGGTCCCGCACCAGCTTTCAATCCTTGCTCTTCTGCTGTGGGAGCAGAGGCCAAACGTTCGTGCTGTACTCCCTGTGCTGCTGGGCAGCTGAGAGAGACCACCTGAGAATTTGGATTCAAATGGACTTTTAGGTATGAAACCGAGGAGAGACTGCAATGATGGTGACCCCGTGGCAAAGCTGCTTGTGTGCTGAAGAGACACAGCCCTAGCTTTCCCTGCTGGTCCTTCTGCCGTAGGAGCAGATGCCAGTGTTCATTCTGTGCTGTGTTGCTGCCAGCAGGGAGCAGGCTCTGCACTGTTTCTATTCAAATGCTTTTCCTGTATGAAAGTGAGCAGTGAAAGCAACGATGGAGGCACCAATGTAAAGGTGATCGTGTGCTGAACAGGTCCAGCACCAGCTTTCAATCCTGGCTCTTCTGCTGTGGGAGCAGAGGCCAAACGTTCGTGCTGTACTCACTGTGCTCCTGGGCAGCTGAGCGACACCACCTGAGAATTCGGATTCAAATGGACTTTTAGGTATGAAACCGAGGAGAGACTGGAATGATGGTGACACCGTTGCAAAGCTGCTTGTGTGCTGAAGAGGCCCAGCACTAGCTTTCCCTGCTGGTCCTTCTGCCGTGTGAGCAGATGCCACTGTTCATTCTGTGCTGTGTTGCTGCCAGCAGGGAGCAGGCTCTGGACTGATTCCATTCAAATGCTTTTCCTGTATGAAAGTGAGCAGTGAAAGCAGCGATGGAGGCACCAATGTAAAGGGGATTGTGTGCTGAACAGGTCCAGCACCAGCTTTCAATCCTTGCTCTTCTGCTGTGGGAGCAGAAGCCAAACGTTCGTGCTGTACTCACTGTGCTGCTGGGCAGCTGAGCGACACCACCTGAGAATTCGGATTCAAATGGACTTTTAGGTATGAAACCGAGGAGAGACTGGAATGATGGTGACACCGTTGCAAAGCTGCTTGTTTGCTGAAGAGGCCCAGCACTAGCTTTCCCTGATGATCCTTCTGCCGTGTGAAGCAGATGCCACTGTTCATTCTGTGCTGTCTGTGTAGCTGCGCAGCAGATAGCAGGCTCTGGACTGATTCCATTCAAATGCTTTTTCCTGTATGAGTGTTAGCAGTGAAAGCAACGATGGGGGCACCAATGTAAAGGTGATTGTGTGCTGAAGAGGTCCAGCACCAGCTTTCAATCCTGGCTCTTCTGCTGTGGGAGCAGAGGCCAAACATTCGTGCTGTACTCACTGTGCTGCTGGGCAGCTGAGAGAGACCACCTGAGAATTTGGATTCAAATGGACTTTTAGGTATGAAACCGAGGAGAGACTTCAATGATGGTGACCCCGTTGTAAAGCTGCTTGTGTGCTGAAGAGACACAGCCCTAGCTTTCCCTGCTGGTCCTTCTGCCGTAGGAGCAGATGCCACTGTTCTTTCTGTGCTGTGTTGCTGCTAGCAGGGAGCAGGCTCTGCACTGTTTCTATTCAAATGCTTTTCCTGTAGGAAACTGAGCAGTGAAAGCAACGATGGAGGAACCAATGTAAAGGTGATTGTGTGCTGAACAGGTCCAGCACCAGCTTTCAATCCTGGCTCTTCTTCTGTGGGAGCAGAAGCCAAACGTTCGTTCTGTACTCACTGTGCTCCTGGGCAGCAAAGCGACACCACCTGAGAATTCGGATTCAAATGGACTTTTAGGTATGAAACCGAGGGGAGACTGGAATGATGGTGACACCGTTGCAAAGCTGCTTGTGTGCTGAAGAGGCCCAGCACTAGCTTTCCCTGCTCGTCCTTCCGCTGTGCGAGCAGAATGCACTGTTCATTCTGTGCTGACTGTGTTGCTGCGAAGCAGAGAGCAGGCTCTGGACTGATTCCATTCAAATGCTTTTCCTGTATGAAAGTGAGCAGTGAAAGCAACGATGGAGGCACCAATGTAAAGGTGATTGTGTGCTGAACAGGTCCAGCACCAGCTTTCAATCTTTGCTCTTCTGCTGTGGGAGCAGATGCCAAACGTTCGTGCTGTACTCACTGTGCTGCTGGGCAGCTGAGAGACACCACCTGAGCATTTGTATTCAAATGGAATTTTAGGTATGAAACCGAGGAGAGACTGCAATGATGGTGACCCCGTTGCAAAGCTGCTTGTGTGCTGAAGAAGCCCAGCACTAGCTTTCCCTGCTGGTCCTTCTGCCGTGCGAGCAGGATCCACTGTTCATTCTGTGCTGACTGTGTTGCTGCGCAGCAGAGAGCAGGCTCTGGACTGATTCCATTCAAATGCTTTTCCTGTATGAAAGTGAGCAGTGAAAGCAAGGATGGAGGCACCAATGTAAAGGGGATTGTGTGCTGAACAGGTCCCGCACCAGCTTTCAATCCTTGCTCTTCTGCTGTGGGAGCAGAGGCCAAACGTTCGTGCTGTACTCCCTGTGCTGCTGGGCAGCTGAGAGAGACCACCTGAGAATTTGGATTCAAATGGACTTTTAGGTATGAAACCGAGGAGAGACTGCAATGATGGTGACCCCGTGGCAAAGCTGCTTGTGTGCTGAAGAGACACAGCCCTAGCTTTCCCTGCTGGTCCTTCTGCCGTAGGAGCAGATGCCAGTGTTCATTCTGTGCTGTGTTGCTGCCAGCAGGGAGCAGGCTCTGCACTGTTTCTATTCAAATGCTTTTCCTGTATGAAAGTGAGCAGTGAAAGCAACGATGGAGGCACCAATGTAAAGGGTATTGTGTGCTGAACAGGTCCCGCACCAGCTTTCAATCCTGGCTCTTCTGCTGTGGGAGCAGAGGCCAAACTTTCGTGCTGTACTCACTGTGCTGCTGGGCAGCTGAGAGACACCACCTGAGAATTTGGATTCAAATGAACTTTTAGGTATGAAACCGAGGAGAGACTGCAATGATGGTGACCCCGTGGCAAAGCTGCTTGTGTGCTGAAGAGACACAGCCCTAGCTTTCCCTGCTGGTCCTTCTGCCGTAGGAGCAGATGCCACTGTTCATTCTGCGCTGTGTTGCTGCTAGCAGGGAGCAGGCTCTGCACTGTTTCTATTCAAATGCTTTTCCTGTATGAAAGTGAGCAGTGAAAGCAACGATGGAGGCACCAATGTAAAGGTGATCGTGTGCTGAACAGGTCCAGCACCAGCTTTCAATCCTGGCTCTTCTGCTGTGGGAGCAGAGGCCAAACGTTCGTGCTGTACTCACTGTGCTCCTGGGCAGCTGAGCGACACCACCTGAGAATTCGGATTCAAATGGACTTTTAGGTATGAAACCGAGGAGAGACTGGAATGATGGTGACACCGTTGCAAAGCTGCTTGTGTGCTGAAGAGGCCCAGCACTAGCTTTCCCTGCTGGTCCTTCTGCCGTGTGAGCAGATGCCACTGTTCATTCTGTGCTGTGTTGCTGCCAGCAGGGAGCAGGCTCTGGACTGATTCCATTCAAATGCTTTTCCTGTATGAAAGTGAGCAGTGAAAGCAGCGATGGAGGCACCAATGTAAAGGGGATTGTGTGCTGAACAGGTCCAGCACCAGCTTTCAATCCTTACTGTTCTGCTGTGGGAGCAGAAGCCAAACGTTCGTGCTGTACTCACTGTGCTCCTGGGCAGCTGAGCGACACCACCTGAGAATTCGGATTCAAATGGACTTTTAGGTATGAAACCGAGAAGAGACTGCAATGATGGTGACCCCGTTGCAAAGCTGCTTGTGTGCTGAAGTGGCCCAGGACTAGCTTTCCCTGCTGGTCCTTCTGCTGTGCGAGCAGAATCCACTGTTCATTCTGTGCTGACTGTGTTGCTGCGCAGCAGAGAGCAGGCTCTGGACTGATTCCATTCAAATGCTTTTCCTGTATGAAAGTGAGCAGTGAAAGCAAGGATGGAGGCACCAATGTAAAGGGGATTGTGTGCTGAACAGGTCCCGCACCAGCTTTCAATCCTGGCTCTTCTGCTGTGGGAGCAGAGGCCAAACTTTCGTGATGTACTCACTGTGCTGCTGGGCAGCTGAGAGAGACCACCTGAGAATTTGGATTCAAATGGACTTTTAGGTATGAAACCGAGGAGAGACTGCAATGATGGTGACCCCGTTGCAAAGCTGCTTGTGTGCTGAAGAAGCCCAGCACTAGCTTTCCCTGCTGGTCCTTCTGCCGTGCGAGCAGGAGCCACTGTTCATTCTGCGCTTTGTTGCTGCTAGCAGGGAGCAGGCTCTGCACTGTTTCTATTCAAATGCTTTTCCTGTATGAAAGTGAGCAGTGAAAGCAACGATGGAGGCACCAATGTAAAGGGGATTGTGTGCTGAACAGATCCAGCACCAGCTTTCAATCCTGGCTCTTCTGCTGTGGGAGCAGAAGCCAAACTTTCGTGCTGTACTCACTGTGCTGCTGGGCAGCTGAGAGAGACCACCTGAGAATTTGGATTCAAATGGACTTTTAGGTATAAAACCGAGGAGAGACTGGAATGATGGTGACCCCGTTGCAAAGCTGCTTGTGTGCTGAAGAAGTCCAGCACTAGCTTTCCGTGATAATCCTTCTGCCGTGTGAGCAGATGCCACTGTTCATTCTGTGCTGTCTGTGTTGCTGCGCAGCAGATAGCAGCCTCTGGACTGATTCCATTCAAATGCTTTTCCTGTATGAGTGTTAGCAGTGAAAGCAGCGATGAAGGCACCAATGTAAAGGTGATTGTGTGCTGAAGAGGTCCAGCACCAGCTTTCAATCCTGGCTCTTCTGCTGTGGGAGCAGAGGCCAAACGTTCGTGCTGTACTCACTGTGCTGCTGGGCAGCTGAGAGACACAACCTGAGTATTTGGATTCAAATGGACTTTTAGGTATGAAACCGAGGAGAGACTGCAATGATGGTGACCCCGTTGCAAAGCTGCTTGTGTGCTGAAAAAGCCCAGCACTAGCTTTCCCTGCTGGTCCTTCTGCTGTGCGAGCAGAATCCACTGTTCATTCTGTTCTGACTGTGTGGCTGCGCAGCAGAGAGCAGGCTCCCGACTGATTCCATTCAAATGTTTTTCCTGTATGAAATTGAGCAGTGAAAGCAACGATGAAGGCACCAATGTAAAGGTGATTGTGTGCTGAACAGGTTCAGCACCAGCTTTCAATCCTTGCTCTTCTGCTGTGGGAGCACATGCCAAACGTTCGTGCTGTACTCACTGTGCTGCTGGGCAGCTGAGAGGGGCTAACTGAGAATTTGTATTCAAATGGAATTTTAGGTATGAAACCGAGGAGAGACTGCAATGATGGTGACACCGTTGCAAAGCTGCTTGTGTGCTGAAGAGACACAGCCCTAGCTTTCCCTGCTGGTCCTTCTGCCGTAGGAGCAGATGCCACTGTTCATTCTGTGCTGTGTTGCTGCCAGCAGGGAGCAGGCTCTGGACTGATTCCATTCAAATGCTTTCCCTTTATGAGTGTTAGCAGTGAAAGCAACGATGGAGGCACCAATGTAAAGGGGATTGTGTGCTGAACAGGTCCAGCACCAGCTTTCAATCCTTGCTCTTCTGCTGTGGGAGCAGAGGCCAAACGTTCGTGCTGTACTCCCTGTGCTGCTGGGCAGCTGAGAGAGACCACCTGAGAATTTGGATTCAAATGGACTTTTAGGTATGAAACCGAGGAGAGACTGCAATGATGGTGACCCCGTTGCAAAGCTGCTTGTGTGCTGAAGAGGCCCAGGACTAGCTTTCCCTGCTGGTCCTTCTGCTGTGCGAGCAGAATCCACTGTTCATTCTGTGCTGACTGTGTTGCTGCGAAGCAGAGAGCAGGCTCTGGACTGATTCCATTCAAATGCTTTTCCTGTATGAAATTGAGCAGTGAAAGCAACGATGAAGGCACCAATGTAAAGGTGATTGTGTGCTGAACAGGTCCAGCACCAGCTTTCAATCCTGGCTCTTCTGCTGTGGGAGCAGAGGCCTAACGTTCGTTCTGTACTCACTGTGCTGCTGGACAGCTGAGCGACACCACCTGAGAATTCGGATTCAAATGGACTTTTAGGTATGAAACCGAGGAGAGACTGCAATGATGGTGACACCGTTGCAAAGCTGCTTCTGTGCTGAAGAAGCCCAGCACTAGCTTTCCCTGATAATCCTTCTGCCGTGTGAGCAGATGCCACTGTTCATTCTGTGCTGTCTGTGTTGCTGCGCAGCAGATAGCAGCCTCTAAACTGATTCCATTCAAATGCTTTTCGTGTATGAGTGTTAGCAGTGAAAGCAACGATGGAGGCACCAATGTAAAGGTGATTGTGTGCTGAACAGGTCCAGCACCAGCTTTCAATCCTGGCTCTTCTGCTGTGGGAGCAGATGCCAAACATTCGTGCTGTACTCACTGTGCTGCTGGGCAGGTGAGACCACCTGAGAATTTGTATTCAAATGGACTTTTAGGTATGAAACCGAGGAGAGACTGCAATGATGGTGACCCCGTTGCAAAGCTGATTGTGTGCTGAAGAAGCCCAGCACTAGCTTTCCCTGCTGGTCCTTCTGCCGTGCGAGCAGGATCCACTGTTCATTCTGTGCTAACTGTGTTGCTGCGCAGCAGAGAGCAGGCTCTGGACTGATTCAATTCAAATGCTTTTCCTGTATGAAAGTGAGCAGTGAAAGCAAGGATGGAGGCACCAATGTAAAGGGGATTGTGTGCTGAACAGGTCCCGCACCAGCTTTCAATCCTGGCTCTTCTTCTGTGGGAGCAGAGGCCAAATGTTCGTGCTGTACTCACTGTGCTGCTGGGCAGCTGAGACCAGCTGAGAATTCGGATTCAAATGGACTTTTAGGTATGAAACCGAGGAGAGACTGCAATGATGGTGACCCCGTTGCAAATCTGCTTGTGTGCTGAAGAGGCCCAGCACTAGCTTTCCCTGCTGGTCCTTCTGCCGTGTGAGCAGATGCCACTGTTCATTCTGTGCTGTGTTGCTGCCAGCAGGGAGCAGGCTCTGGACTGATTCCATTCAAATGCTTTCCCTGTATGAGTGTTAGCAGTGAAAGCAGCGATGGAGGCACCAATGTAAAGGGGATTGTGTGCTGAACAGGTCCAGCACCAGCTTTCAATCCTTGCTCTTCTGCTGTGGGAGCAGAGGCCAAACGTTCGTGCTGTACTCACTGTGCTGCTGGGCAGCTGAGACCAGCTGAGAATTCGGATTCAAATGGACATTTAGGTATGAAACCGAGGAGAGACTGCAATGATGGTGACCCCGTTGCAAAGCTGCTTGTGTGCTGAAGAAGCCCAGGACTAGCTTTCCCTGCTGGTCCTTCTGCTGTGCGAGCAGAATCCACTGTTCATTCTGTGCTGACTGTGTTGCTGCGAAGCAGAGAGCAGGCTCTGGACTGATTCCATTCAAATGCTTTTCCTGTATGAAAGTGAGCAGTGAAAGCAACGATGGAGGCACCAATTTAAAGGTGATTGTGTGCTGAACAGGTCCAGCACCAGCTTTCAATCCTTGCTCTTCTGCTGTGGGAGCAGATGCCAAACGTTCTTTCCTTACTCACTGTGCTGCTGGGCAGCTGAGAGACACCACCTGAGCATTTGTATTCAAATGGAATTTTAGGTATGAAACCGAGGAGAGACTGCAATGACGGTGACCCCGTTGCAAAGCTGCTTGTGTGCTGAAGAGACACAGCCCTAGCTTTCCCTGCTGGTCCTTCTGCCGTGTGAGCAGATGCCACTGTTCATTCTGTGCTGTCTGTGTTGCTGCGCAGCAGATAGCAGCCTCTGGACAGATTCCATTCAAATGCTTTTCCTGTATGAGTGTTAGCAGTGAAAGCAACGATGGAGGCACCAATGTAAAGGGGATTGTGTGCTGAACAGGTCCAGCACCAGCTTTCAATCCTTGCTCTTCTGCTGTGGGAGCAGATGCCAAACATTCGTGCTGTACTCACTGTGCTGCTGGGCAGCTGAGAGACACAACCTGAGAATTTGGATTCAAATGGACTTTTAGGTATGAAACCGAGAAGAGACTGCAATGATGGTGACCCCGTTGCAAAGCTGCTTTTGTGCTGAAGAAGCCCAGCACTAGCTTTCCCTGATGATCCATCTGCCGTGTGAGCAGATGCCACTGTTCATTCTGTGCTGTGTTGCTGCCAGCAGGGAGCAGGCTCTGGACTGATTCCATTCAAATGCTTTTCCTGTATGAAAGTGAGCAGTGAAAGCAGCGATGGAGGCACCAATGTAAAGGTGATTGTGTGCTGAAGAGGTCCAGCACCAGCTTTCAATCCTGGCTCTTCTGCTGTGGGAGCACAGGCCAAACGTTCGTGCTGTACTCACTGTGCTGCTGGGCAGCTGAGAGACACAACCTGAGAATTTGGATTCAAATGGACTTTTAGGTATGAAACCGAGGAGAGACTGCAATGATGGTGACACCGTTGCAAAGCTGCTTGTGTGCTGAAAAAGCCCAGCACTAGCTTTCCCTGCTGGTCCTTCTGCTGTGCGAGCAGAATCCACTGTTCATTCTGTGCTGACTGTGTTGCTGCGCAGCAGAGAGCAGGCTCTGGACTGATTCCATTCAAATGTTTTTCCTGCATGAAAGTGAGCAGTGAAAGTAACGATGAAGGCACCAATGCAAAGGTGATTGTGTGCTGAACAGGTCCAGCACCAGCTTTCAATCCTTGCTCTTCTGCTGTGGGAGCAGAGGCCAAATGTTCGTGCTGTACTCACTGTGCTGCTGGGCAGCTGAGAACAGCTGAGAATTCGGATTCAAATGGACTTTTAGGTATGAAACCGAGGAGAGACTGCAATGATGGTGACCCCGTTGCAAAGCTGCTTGTGTGCTGAAGAGGCCCAACACTAGCTTTCCCTGCTGGTCTTTCTGCCGTGTGAGCAGATGCCACTGTTCATTCTGTGCTGTGTTGCTGCCAGCAGGGAGCAGGCTCTGGACTGATTCCATTCAAATGCTTTTCCTGTATGAAAGTGAGCAGTGAAAGCAACGATGGAGGCACCAATGTAAAGGTGATTGTGTGCTGAACGGGTCCAGCACCAGCTTTCAATCCTGGCTCTTCTTCTGTGGGAGCAGAGGCCAAACGTTCGTGCTGTACTCACTGTGCTGCTGGGCAGCTGAGCGACACCACCTGAGAATTCGGATTCAAATGGACTTTTAGGTATGAAACCGAGAAGAGACTGCAATGATGGTGACACCGTTGCAAAGCTGCTTTTGTGCTGAAGAAGCCCAGCACTAGCTTTCCCTGATGATCCAACTGCCGTGTGAGCAGATGCCACTGTTCATTCTGTGCTGTGTTGCTGCCAGCAGGGAGCAGACTCTGGACTGATTCCATTCAAATGCTTTTCCTGTATGAGTGTTAGCAGTGAAAGCAGCGATGAAGGCACCAATGTAAAGGTGATTGTGTGCTGAAGAGGTCCAGCACCAGCTTTCAATCCTGGCTCTTCTGCTGTGGGAGCAGAGGCCAAACGTTCGTGCTGTACTCACTGTGCTGCTGGGCAGCTGAGAGACACAACCTGAGTATTTGGATTCAAATGGACTTTTAGGTATGAAACCGAGGAGAGACTGCAATGATGGTGACCCCGTTGCAAAGCTGCTTGTGTGCTGAAAAAGCCCAGCACTAGCTTTCCCTGCTGGTCCTTCTGCTGTGCGAGCAGAATCCACTGTTCATTCTGTTCTGACTGTGTCGCTGCGCAGCAGAGAGCAGGCTCCCGACTGATTCCATTCAAATGTTTTTCCTGTATGAAATTGAGCAGTGAAAGCAACGATGAAGGCACCAATGTAAAGGTGATTGTGTGCTGAACAGGTTCAGCACCAGCTTTCAATCCTTGCTCTTCTGCTGTGGGAGCACATGCCAAACGTTCGTGCTGTACTCACTGTGCTGCTGGGCAGCTGAGAGAGACCACCTGAGAATTTGGATTCAAATGGACTTTTAGGTATGAAACCGAGGAGAGACGGCAATGATGGTGACCCCGTTGCAAAGCTGCTTGTGTGCTGAAGAGGCCCAGGACTAGCTTTCCCTGCTGGTCCTTCTGCTGTGCGAGCAGAATCCACTGTTCATTCTGTGCTGACTGTGTTGCTGCGAAGCAGAGAGCAGGCTCTGGACTGATTCCATTCAAATGCTTTTCCTGTATGAAATTGAGCAGTGAAAGCAACGATGAAGGCACCAATGTAAAGGTGATTGTGTGCTGAACAGGTCCAGCACCAGCTTTCAATCCTGGCTCTTCTGCTGTGGGAGCAGAGGCCTAACGTTCGTTCTGTACTCACTGTGCTGCTGGACAGCTGAGCGACACCACCTGAGAATTCGGATTCAAATGGACTTTTAGGTATGAAACCGAGGAGAGACTGCAATGATGGTGACCCCGTTGCAAAGCTGCTTTTGTGCTGAAGAAGCCCAGCACTAGCTTTCCCTGATGATCCATCTGCCGTGTGAGCAGATGCCACTGTTCATTCTGTGCTGTGTTGCTGCCAGCAGGGAGCAGGCTCTGGACTGATTCCATTCAAATGCTTTTCCTGTATGAGTGTTAGCAGTGAAAGCAGCGATGGAGGCACCAATGTAAAGGTGATTGTGTGCTGAAGAGGTCCAGCACCAGCTTTCAATCCTGGCTCTTCTGCTGTGGGAGCAGAGGCCAAACGTTCGTGCTGTACTCACTGTGCTGCTGGGCAGCTGAGAGACACAACCTGAGAATTTGGATTCAAATGGACTTTTAGGTATGAAACCGAGGAGAGACTGCAATGATGGTGACACCGTTGCAAAGCTGCTTGTGTGCTGAAAAAGCCCAGCACTAGCTTTCCCTGCTGGTCCTTCTGCTGTGCGAGCAGAATCCACTGTTCATTCTGTGCTGACTGTGTTGCTGCGCAGCAGAGAGCAGGCTCTGGACTGATTCCATTCAAATGTTTTTCCTGCATGAAAGTGAGCAGTGAAAGTAACGATGAAGGCACCAATGCAAAGGTGATTGTGTGCTGAACAGGTCCAGCACCAGCTTTCAATCCTGGCTCTTCTGCTGTGGGAGCAGAGGCCAAATATTCGTGCTGTACTCACTGTGCTGCTGGGCAGCTGAGACCAGCTGAGAATTCGGATTCAAATGGACTTTTAGGTATGAAACCGAGGAGAGACTGCAATGATGGTGACCCCGTTGCAAAGCTGCTTGTGTGCTGAAGAGGCCCAGGACTAGCTTTCCCTGCTGGTCCTTCTGCTGTGCGAGCAGAATCCACTGTTCATTCTGTGCTGACTGTGTTGCTGCGCAGCAGAGAGCAGGCTCTGGACTGATTCCATTCAAATGCTTTTCCTGTATGAAAGTGAGCAGTGAAAGCAACGATGGAGGCGCCAATGTAAAGGGGATTGTGTGCTGAACAGGTCCAGCACCAGCTTTCAATCCTGGCTCTTCTGCTGTGGGAGCAGAAGCCAAACGTTCGTGCTGTACTCACTGTGCTCCTGGGCAGCTGAGCGACACCACCTGAGAATTCGGATTCAAATGGACTTTTAGGTATGAAACCGAGGAGAGACTGCAATGATGGTGACACCGTTGCAAAGCTGCTTGTGTGCTGAAGAGGCCCAGCACTAGCTTTCCCTGCTGGTCCTTCTGCCGTGTGAGCCGATGCCACTGTTCATTCTGTGCTGTCTGTGTTGCTGCGCAGCAGAGAGCAGGCTCCCGACTGATTCCATTCAAATGCTTTTCCTGTATGAGTGTTAGCAGTGAAAGCAACGATGGAGGCACCAATGTAAAGGGGATTGTGTGCTGAACAGGTCCAGCACCAGCTTTCAATCCTGGCTCTTCTTCTGTGGGAGCAGAGGCCAAATGTTCGTGCTGTACTCACTGTGCTGCTGGGCAGCTGAGCGACACCACCTGAGAATTCGGATTCAAATGGACTTTTAGGTATGAAACCGAGGAGAGACTGGAATGATGGTGACACCGTTGCAAAGCTGCTTGTGTGCTGAAGAGACACAGCCCTAGCTTTCCCTGCTGGTCCTTCTGCCGTAGGAGCAGATGCCACTGTTCATTCTGTGCTGGTTGCTGCCAGCAGGGAGCAGGCTCTGGACTGATTCCATTCAAATGCTTTCCCTTTATGAGTGTTAGCAGTGAAAGCAACGATGGAGGCACCAATGTAAAGGGGATTGTGTGCTGAACAGGTCCAGCACCAGCTTTCAATCCTTGCTCTTCTGCTGTGGGAGCAGATGCCAAACATTCGTGCTGTACTCACTGTGCTGCTGGGCAGCTGAGACCACCTGAGAATTTGTACTCAAATGGACTTTTAGGTATGAAACCGAGAAGAGACTGCAATGATGGTGACCCCGTTGCAAAGCTGCTTTTGTGCTGAAGAAGCCCAGCACTAGCTTTCCCTGATGATCCATCTGCCGTGTGAGCAGATGCCACTGTTCATTCTGTGCTGTGTTGCTGCCAGCAGGGAGCAGGCTCTGGACTGATTCCATTCAAATGCTTTTTTTGTATGAGTGTTAGCAGTGAAAGCAGCGATGGAGGCACCAATGTAAATGTGATTGTGTGCTGAAGAGGTCCAGCACCAGCTTTCAATCCTGGCTCTTCTGCTGTGGGAGCAGAGGCCAAACGTTCGTGCTGTACTCACTGTGCTGCTGGGCAGCTGAGAGACACAACCTGAGAATTTGGATTCAAATGGACTTTTAGGTATGAAACCGAGGAGAGACTGCAATGATGGTGACACCGTTGCAAAGCTGCTTGTGTGCTGAAAAAGCCCAGCACTAGCTTTCCCTGCTGGTCCTTCTGCTGTGCGAGCAGAATCCACTGTTCATTCTGTGCTGACTGTGTTGCCCCGCAGCAGAGAGCAGGCTCTGGACTGATTCCATTCATATGTTTTTCCTGCATGAAAGTGAGCAGTGAAACTAACGATGAAGGCACCAATGCAAAGATGATTGTGTGCTGAACAGGTCCAGCACCAGCTTTCAATCCTTGCTCTTCTGCTGTGGGAGCAGATGCCAAACGTTCGTGCTGTACTCACTGTGCTGCTGGGCAGCTGAGAGGGGCCAACTGAGAATTTGGATTCAAATGGAATTTTAGGTATGAAACCGAGGAGAGACTGCAATGATGGGGACCCCGTTGCAAAGCTGCTTGTGTGCTGAAGAAGCAGAGCACTAGCTTTCCCTGCTGGTCCTTCTGCCGTGTGAGCAGATGCCACTGTTCATTCTGTGCTGACTGTGTTGCCCCGCAGCAGAGAGCAGGCTCTAGACTGATTCCATTCAAATGCTTTTCCTGTATGAAAGTGAGCAGTGAAAGCAACGATGGAGGCACCAATGTAAAGGGGATTGTGTGCTGAACAGGTCCCGCACCAGCTTTCAATCCTGGCTCTTCTGCTGTGGGAGCAGAGGCCAAAATTTCGTGCTGTACTCACTGTGCTGCTGGGCAGCTGAGAGGGGCCAACTGAGAATTTGCATTCAAATGGACTTTTAGGTATGAAACCGAGGAGAGACTGCAATGATGGTGACCCCGTTGCAAAGCTGCTTGTGTGCTGAAGAGACACAGCCCTAGCTTTCCCTGCTGGTCCTTCTGCCGTAGGAGCAGATGCCACTGTTCATTCTGCGATGTGTTGCTGCTAGCAGGGAGCAGGCTCTGCACTGTTTCTATTCAAATGCTTTTCCTGTATGAAAGTGAGCAGTGAAAGCAACGATGGAGGCACCAATGTAAAGGTGATTGTGTGCTGAAGAGGTCCAGCACCAGCTTTCAATCCTGGCTCTTCTTCTGTGGGAGCAGAGGCCAAATGTTCGTGCTGTACTCACTGTGCTGCTGGGCAGCTGAGCGACACCACCTGAGAATTCGGATTCAAATGGACTTTTAGGTATGAAACCGAGAAGAGACTGCAATGATGGTGACCCCGTTGCAAAGCTGCTTTTGTGCTGAAGAGGCCCAGGACTAGCTTTCCTGCTGGTCCTTCTGCCGTGTGAGCAGATGCCACTGTTCATTGTGCTGTGTTGCTGCCAGCAGGGAGCAGGCTCTGGACTGATTCCATTCAAATGCTTTTCCTGTATGAGTGTTAGCAGTGAAAGCAACGATGGAGGCACCAATGTAAAGGGGATTGTGTGCTGAACAGGTCCAGCACCAGCTTTCAATCCTTGCTCTTCTGCTGTGGGAGCAGAAGCCAA
Organism: Pezoporus flaviventris; assembly: GCF_033815535.1. Taxonomy (NCBI): domain Eukaryota; kingdom Metazoa; phylum Chordata; class Aves; order Psittaciformes; family Psittacidae; genus Pezoporus; species Pezoporus flaviventris. The sequence continues at coordinate 142,351 of NW_026892934.1, forward strand.
ACGTTCGTGCTGTACTCACTGTGCTGCTGGGCAGCTGAGAGGGGCCAACTGAGAATTTGGATTCAAATGGAATTTTAGGTATGAAACCGAGGAGAGACTGCAATGATGGTGACCCCGTTTCAAAACTGCTTTTGTGCTGAAGAAGCCCAGCACTAGCTTTCCCTGCTGGTCCTTCTGCCGTGCGAGCAGGATCCACTGTTCATTCTGTGCTGACTGTGTTGCTGCGCAGCAGAGAGCAGGCTCTGGACTGATTCCATTCAAATGCTTTTCCTGTATGAAAGTGAGCAGTGAAAGCAACGATGGAGGCACCAATGTAAAGGGGATTGTGTGCTGAACAGGTCCAGCACCAGCTTTCAATCCTGGCTCTTCTTCTGTGGGAGCAGAGGCCAAACTTTCGTGCTGTACTCACTGTGCTGCTGGGCAGCTGAGAGACACCACCTGAGAATTTGGATTCAAATGGACTTTTAGATATGAAACCGAGGAGAGACTGCAATGATGGTGACCCCATTGCAAAGCTGCTTGTGTGCTGAAGAGACACAGCCCTAGCTTTCCCTGCTGGTCCTTCTTTCGTAGGAGCAGATGCCACAGTTCATTCTGCGCTGTGTTGCTGCTAGCAGGGAGCAGGCTCTGCACTGTTTCTATTCAAATGCTTTTCCTGTATGAAAGTGAGAAGTGAAAGCAACGATGGAGGCACCAATGTAAAGGTGATTGTGTGCTGAACAGGTCCAGCACCAGCTTTCAATCCTGGCTCTTCTGCTGTGGGAGCAGAAGCCAAACGTTCGTGCTGTACTCACTGTGCTCCTGGGCAGCTGAGCGACACCACCTGACAATTCGGATTCAAATGGACTTTTAGGTATGAAACCGAGGAGAGACTGCAATGATGGTGACCCCGTTGCAAAGCTGCTTTTGTGCTGAAGAAGCCCAGCACTAGCTTTCCCTGATGATCCATCTGCCGCGTGAGCAGATGCCACTGTTCATTCTGTGCTGTGTTGCTGCCAGCAGGGAGCAGGCTCTGGACTGATTCCATTCAAATGCTTTTCCTGTATGAGTGTTAGCAGTGAAAGCAGCGATGGAGGCACCAATGTAATGGTGATTGTGTGCTGAAGAGGTCCAGCACCAGCTTTCAATCCTTGCTCTTCTGCTGTGGGAGCAGAGGCCAAAATTTCGTGCTGTACTCACTGTGCTGCTGGGCAGCTGAGAGACACCACCTGAGAATTTGCATTCAAATGGACTTTTAGGTATGAAACCGAGGAGAGACTGCAATGATGGTGACCCCGTTGCAAAGCTGCTTGTGTGCTGAAGAAGCAGAGCACTAGCTTTCCCTGCTGGTCCTTCTGCCGTGTGAGCAGATGCCACTGTTCATTCTGTGCTGACTGTGTTGCTGCGCAGCAGAGAGCAGGCTCTGGACTGATTCCATTCAAATGCTTTTCCTGTATGAAAGTGAGCAGTGAAAGCAACGATGGAGGCACCAATGTAAAGGGGATTGTGTGCTGAACAGGTCCAGCACCAGCTTTCAATCCTGGCTCTTCTTCTGTGGGAGCAGAGGCCAAATGTTCGTGCTGTACTCACTGTGCTGCTGGGCAGCTGAGACCAGCTGAGAATTCGGATTCAAATGGACTTTTAGGTATGAAACCGAGGAGAGACTGCAATGATGGTGACCCCGTTGCAAAGCTGCTTGTGTGCTGAAGAGGCCCAGGACTAGCTTTCCCTGCTGGTCCTTCTGCTGTGCGAGCAGAATCCACTGTTCATTCTGTGCTGACTGTGTTGCTGCGAAGCAGAGAGCAGGCTCTGGACTGATTCCATTCAAATGCTTTTCCTGTATGAAAGTGAGCAGTGAAAGCAACGATGGAGGCACCAATGTAAAGGGGATTGTGTGCTGAACAGGTCCAGCACCAGCTTTCAATCCTTGCTGTTCTGCTGTGGGAGCAGATGCCAAACGTTCGTGCTGTACTCACTGTGCTGCTGGGCAGCTGAGAGACACCACCTGAGCATTTGTATTCAAATGGAATTTTAGGTATGAAACCGAGGAGAGACTGCAATGATGGTGACCCCGTTGCAAAGCTGCTTGTGTGCTGAAGAAGCCCAGCACTAGCTTTCCCTGCTGGTCCTTCTGCCGTGCGAGCAGGATCCCCTGTTCATTCTGTGCTGACTGTGTTGCTGCGCAGCAGAGAGCAGGCTCTGGACTGATTCCATTCAAATGCTTTTCCTGTATGAAAGTGAGCAGTGAAAGCAAGGATGGAGGCACCAATGTAAAGGGGATTGTGTGCTGAACAGGTCCCGCACCAGCTTTCAATCCTGGCTCTTCTGCTGTGGGAGCAGAGGCCAAACTTTCGTGCTGTACTCACTGTGCTGCTGGGCAGCTGAGAGGGGCCAACTGAGAATTTGGATTCAAATGGACTTTTAGGTATGAAACCGAGGAGAGACTGCAATGATGGTGACCCCGTTGCAAAGCTGCTTGTGTGCTGAAGAGGCCCAGCACTAGCTTTCCCTGCTGGTCCTTCTGCCGTGTGAGCAGATGCCACTGTTCATTCTGTGCTGACTGTGTTGCTGCCAGCAGGGAGCAGGCTCTGGACTGATTCCATTCAAATGCTTTCCCTGTATGAAAGTGAGCAGTGAAAGCAACGATGGAGGCACCAATGTAAAGGTGATTGTGTGCTGAACAGGTCCAGCACCAGCTTTCAATCCTTGCTCTTCTGCTGTGGGAGCAGAGGCCAAACGTTCGTGCTGTACTCACTGTGCTGCTGGGCAGCTGAGAGAGACCACCTGAGAATTCGGATTCAAATGGACTTTTAGGTATGAAACCAAGGAGAGACTGCAATGATGGTGACCCCGTTGCAAAGCTGCTTGTGTGCTGAAGAATCAGAGCACTAGCTTTCCCTGCTGGTCCTGCTGCCGTGTGAGCAGATGCCACTGTTCATTCTGTGCTGTCTGTGTTGCTGCGCAGCAGATAGCAGCCTCTGGACTGATTCCATTCAAATGCTTTTCCTGTATGAGTGTTAGCAGTGAAAGCAACGATGGAGGCACCAATGTAAAGGTGATTGTGTGCTGAACAGGTCCAGCACCAGCTTTCAATCCTGGCTCTTCTGCTGTGGGAGCAGAGGCCAAATGTTCGTGCTGTACTCACTGTGCTGCTGGGCAGCTGAGCGACACCACCTGAGAATTCGGATTCAAATGGACTTTTAGGTATGAAACCGAGGAGAGACTGGAATGATGGTGACACCGTTGCAAAGCTGCTTGTGTGCTGAAGAGACACAGCCCTAGCTTTCCCTGCTGGTCCTTCTGCTGTGCGAGCAGAATCCACTGTTCATTCTGTGCTGACTGTGTTGCTGCGAAGCAGAGAGCAGGCTCTGGACTGATTCCATTCAAATGCTTTTCCTGTATGAAAGTGAGCAGTGAAAGCAACGATGGAGGCACCAATGTAAAGGGGATTGTGTGCTGAACAGGTCCAGCACCAGCTTTCAATCCTTGCTCTTCTTCTGTGGGAGCAGAGGCCAAATGTTCGTGCTGTACTCACTGTGCTGCTGGGCAGCTGAGAGACACCACCTGATAATTCGGATTCAAATGGACTTTTAGGTATGAAACCGAGAAGAGACTGCAATGATGGTGACCCCGTTGCAAAGCTGCTTTTGTGCTGAAGAAGCCCAGCACTAGCTTTCCCTGATGATCCATCTGCCGTGTGAGCAGATGCCACTGTTCATTCTGTGCTGTGTTGCTGCCAGCAGGGAGCAGGCTCTGGACTGATTCCATTCAAATGCTTTCCCTGTATGAGTGTTAGCAGTGAAAGCAGCGATGAAGGCACCAATGTAAAGGTGATTGTGTGCTGAAGAGGTCCAGCACCAGCTTTCAATCCTTGCTCTTCTGCTGTGGGAGCAGATGCCAAACGTTCATGCTGTACTCACTGTGCTGCTGGGCAGCTGAGAGGGGCCAACTGAGAATTTGTATTCAAATGGACTTTTAGGTATGAAACCGAGGAGAGACTGCAATGATGGTGACACCGTTGCAAAGCTGCTTGTGTGCTGAAGAGGCCCAGGACTAGCTTTCCCTGCTGGTCCTTCTGCCGTGTGAGCAGATGCCACTGTTCATTCTGTGCTGACTGTGTTGCTGCGCAGCAGATATCAGCCTCTGGACAGATTCCATTCAAATGCTTTTCCTGTATGAGTGTTAGCAGTGAAAGCAACGATGGAGGCACCAATGTAAAGGTGATTGTGTGCTGAACAGGTCCAGCACCAGCTTTCAATCCTGGCTCTTCTTCCGTGGGAGCAGAGGCCAAATGTTCGTGCTGTACTCACTGTGCTGCTGGGCAGCTGAGCGACACCACCTGAGAATTCGGATTCAAATGGACTTTTAGGTATGAAACCGAGGAGAGACTGCAATGATGGTGACACCGTTGCAAAGCTGCTTGTGTGCTGAAGAGACACAGCCCTAGCTTTCCCTGCTGGTCCTTCTGCCGTAGGAGCAGATGCCACTGTTCATTCTGTGCTGGTTGCTGCCAGCAGGGAGCAGGCTCTGGACTGATTCCATTCAAATGCTTTCCCTTTATGAGTGTTAGCAGTGAAAGCAACGATGGAGGCACCAATGTAAAGGGGATTGTGTGCTGAACAGGTCCAGCACCAGCTTTCAATCCTGGCTCTTCTGCTGTGGGAGCAGAGGCCAAACTTTCGTGCTGTACTCACTGTGCTGCTGGGCAGCTGAGAGACACCACCTGAGAATTTGGATTCAAATGGACTTTTAGGTATGAAACCGAGAAGAGACTGCAATGATGGTGACCCCGTTGCAAAGCTGCTTTTGTGCTGAAGAAGCCCAGCACTAGCTTTCCCTGATGATCCATCTGCCGTGTGAGCAGATGCCACTGTTCATTCTGTGCTGTGTTGCTGCCAGCAGGGAGCAGGCTCTGGACTGATTCCATTCAAATGCTTTTCCTGTATGAGTGTTAGCAGTGAAAGCAGCGATGGAGGCACCAATGTAATGGTGATTGTGTGCTGAAGAGGTCCAGCACCAGCTTTCAATCCTTGCTCTTCTGCTGTGGGAGCAGAGGCCAAACGTTCGTGCTGTACTCACTGTGCTGCTGGGCAGCTGAGAGACACCACCTGAGAATTTGGATTCAAATGGACTTTTAGGTATGAAACCGAGGAGAGACTGCAATGATGGTGACCCCGTTGCAAAGCTGCTTGTGTGCTGAAGAAGCAGAGCACTAGCTTTCCCTGCTGGTCCTTCTGCCGTGTGAGCAGATGGCACTGTTCATTCTGTGCTGACTGTGTTGCTGCGCAGCAGAGAGCAGGCTCTGGACTGATTCCATTCAAATGCTTTTCCTGTATGAAAGTGAGCAGTGAAAGCAACGATGGAGGCACCAATGTAAAGGGGATTGTGTGCTGAACAGGTCCAGCACCAGCTTTCAATCCTGGCTCTTCTTCTGTGGGAGCAGAGGCCAAATGTTCGTGCTGTACTCACTGTGCTGCTGGGCAGCTGAGACCAGCTGAGAATTCGGATTCAAATGGACTTTTAGGTATGAAACCGAGGAGAGACTGCAATGATGGTGACCCCGTTGCAAAGCTGCTTGTGTGCTGAAGAGGCCCAGGACTAGCTTTCCCTGCTGGTCCTTCTGCCGTGCGAGCAGGATCCCCTGTTCATTCTGTGCTGACTGTGTTGCTGCGCAGCAGAGAGCAGGCTCTGGACTGATTCCATTCAAATGCTTTTCCTGTATGAAAGTGAGCAGTGAAAGCAAGGATGGAGGCACCAATGTAAAGGGGATTGTGTGCTGAACAGGTCCCGCACCAGCTTTCAATCCTGGCTCTTCTGCTGTGGGAGCAGAGGCCAAACTTTCGTGCTGTACTCACTGTGCTGCTGGGCAGCTGAGAGGGGCCAACTGAGAATTTGGATTCAAATGGACTTTTAGGTATGAAACCGAGGAGAGACTGCAATGATGGTGACCCCGTTGCAAAGCTGCTTGTGTGCTGAAGAGGCCCAGCACTAGCTTTCCCTGCTGGTCCTTCTGCCGTGTGAGCAGATGCCACTGTTCATTCTGTGCTGACTGTGTTGCTGCCAGCAGGGAGCAGGCTCTGGACTGATTCCATTCAAATGCTTTTCCTGTATGAAAGTGAGCAGTGAAAGCAACGATGGAGGCACCAATGTAAAGGTGATTGTGTGCTGAACAGGTCCAGCACCAGCTTTCAATCCTTGCTCTTCTGCTGTGGGAGCAGAGGCCAAACGTTCGTGCTGTACTCACTGTGCTGCTGGGCAGCTGAGAGAGACCACCTGAGAATTCGGATTCAAATGGACTTTTAGGTATGAAACCGAGGAGAGACTGCAATGATGGTGACACCGTTGCAAAGCTGCTTGTGTGCTGAAGAGGCCCAGGACTAGCTTTCCCTGCTGGTCCTTCTGCCGTGTGAGCAGATGCCACTGTTCATTCTGTGCTGTGTTGCTGCCAGCAGGGAGCAGGCTCTGGACTGATTCCATTCAAATGCTTTCCCTGTATGAGTGTTAGCAGTGAAAGCAACGATGGAGGCACCAATGTAAAGGGGATTGTGTGCTGAACAGGTCCAGCACCAGCTTTCAATCCTTGCTCTTCTGCTGTGGGAGCAGAGGCCAAACGTTCGTGCTGTACTCCCTGTGCTGCTGGGCAGCTGAGACCAGCTGAGAATTCGGATTCAAATGGACTTTTAGGTATGAAACCGAGCAGAGACTGCAATGATGGTGACCCTGTTGCAAAGCTGCTTTTGTGCTGAGGAAGCCCAGGATTAGCTTTCCCTGCTGGTCCTTCTGCTGTGCGAGCAGAATCCACTGTTCATTCTGTGCTGACTGTGTTGCTCCGAAGCAGAGAGCAGGCTCTGGACTGATTCCATTCAAATGCTTTTCCTGTATGAAAGTGAGCAGTGAAAGCAACGATGGAGGCACCAATGTAAAGGGGATTGTGTGCTGAACAGGTCCAGCACCAGCTTTCAATCCTTGCTGTTCTGCTGTGGGAGCAGATGCCAAACGTTCGTGCTGTACTCACTGTGCTGCTGGGCAGCTGAGAGACACCACCTGAGCATTTGTATTCAAATGGAATTTTAGGTATGAAACCGAGGAGAGACTGCAATGATGGTGACCCCGTTGCAAAGCTGCTTGTGGGCTGAAGCAGCCCAGCACTAGCTTTCCCTGCTGGTCCTTCTGCCGTGTGAGCAGATGCCACTGTTCATTCTGTGCTGACTGTGTTGCTGCGCAGCAGAGAGCAGGCTCTGGACTGATTCCATTCAAATGCTTTTCCTGTATGAAAGTGAGCAGTGAAAGCAACGATGGAGGCACCAATGTAAAGGGGATTGTGTGCTGAACAGGTCCCGCACCAGCTTTCAATCCTGGCTCTTCTGCTGTGGGAGCAGAGGCCAAACGTTCGTGCTGTACTCACTGTGCTGCTGGGCAGCTGAGAGACAGCACCTGAGAATTTAGATTCAAATGGACTTTTAGGTATGAAACCGAGGAGAGACTGCAATGATGGTGACCCCGTTGCAAAGCTGCTTGTGTGCTGAAGAGACATAGCACTAGCTTTCCCTGCTGGTCCTTCTGCCGTAGGAGCAGATGCCACTGTTCATTCTGCGCTGTGTTGCTGCTAGCAGGGAGCAGGCTCTGCACTGTTCCTATTCAAATGCTTTTCCTGTATGAAAGTGAGCAGTGAAAGCAAGGATGGAGGCACCAATGTAAAGGGGATTGTGTGCTGAACAGGTCCAGCACCAGCTTTCAATCCTGGCTCTTCTGCTGTGGGAGCAGATGCCAAACATTCGTGCTGTACTCACTGTGCTGCTGGGCAGCTGAGCGACACCACCTGAGAATTCGGATTCAAATGGACTTTTAGGTATGAAACCGAGGAGAGACTGCAATGATGGTGACACCGTTGCAAATCTGCTTGTGTGCTGAAGAGGCCCAGGACTAGCTTTCCCTGCTGGTCCTTATGCCGTGTGAGCAGATGCCACTGTTCATTCTGTGCTGTGTTGCTGCCAGCAGGGAGCAGGCTCTGGACTGATTCCATTCAAATGCTTTCCCTGTATGAGTGTTAGCAGTGAAAGCAACGATGGAGGCACCAATGTAAAGGGGATTGTGTGCTGAACAGGTCCAGAACCAGCTTTCAATCCTGGCTCTTCTGCTGTGGGAGCAGAGGCCAAACGTTCGTGCTGTACTCACTGTGCTGCTGGGCAGCTGAGACCAGCTGAGAATTCGGATTCAAATGGACTTTTAGGTATGAAACCGAGGAGAGACTGCAATGATGGTGACCCCGTTGCAAAGCTGCTTGTGTGCTGAAGAGGCCCAGCACTAGCTTTCCCTGCTGGTCCTTCTGCTGTGCGAGCAGAATCCACTGTTCATTCTGTGCTGACTGTGTTGCTGCGCAGCAGAGAGCAGGCTCTGGACTGATTCCATTCAAATGCTTTTCCTGTATGAAAGTGAGCAGTGAAAGCAAGGATGGAGGCACCAATGTAAAGGGGATTGTGTGCTGAACAGGTCCCGCACCAGCTTTCAATCCTGGCTCTTCTGCTGTGGGAGCAGAGGCCAAACGTTCGTGCTGTACTCACTGTGCTGCTGGGCAGCTGAGCGACACCACCTGAGAATTCGGATTCAAATGGACTTTTAGGTATGAAACCGAGGAGAGACTGCAATGATGGTGACAGCGTTGCAAATCTGCTTGTGTGCTGAAGAGGCCCAGGACTAGCTTTCCCTGCTGGTCCTTATGATGTGTGAGCAGATGCCACTGTTCATTCTGTGCTGTGTTGCTGCCAGCAGGGAGCAGGCTCTGGACTGATTCCATTCAAATGCTTTCCCTGTATGAGTGTTAGCAGTGAAAGCAACGATGGAGGCACCAATGTAAAGGGGATTGTGTGCTGAACAGGTCCAGCACCAGCTTTCAATCCTTGCTCTTCTGCTGTGGGAGCAGAGGCCAAACGTTCGTGCTGTACTCACTGTGCTGCTGGGCAGCTGAGACCAGCTGAGAATTCGGATTCAAATGGACTTTTAGGTATGAAACCGAGGAGAGACTGCAATGATGGTGACCCCGTTGCAAAGCTGCTTGTGTGCTGAAGAGGCCCAGGACTAGCTTTCCCTGCTGGTCCTTCTGCTGTGCGAGCAGAATCCACTGTTCATTCTGTGCTGACTGTGTTGCTGCGAAGCAGAGAGCAGCCTCTGGACTGATTCCATTCAAATGCTTTTCCTGTATGAAAGTGAGCAGTGAAAGCAACGATGGAGGCACCAATTTAAAGGTGATTGTGTGCTGAACAGGTCCAGCACCAGCTTTCAATCCTGGCTCTTCTTCTGTGGGAGCAGAGGCCAAACGTTCGTGCTGTACTCACTGTGCTGCTGGGCAGCTGAGCGACACCACCTGAGAATTCGGATTCAAATGGACTTTTAGGTATGAAACCGAGGAGAGACTGGAATGATGGTGACACCGTTGCAAATCTGCTTGTGTGCTGAAGAGGCCCAGCACTAGCTTTCCCTGCTGGTCCTTCTGCCGTGTGAGCAGATGCCACTGTTCATTCTGTGCTGTTTTGCTGCCAGCAGGGAGCAGGCTCTGGACTGATTCCATTCAAATGCTTTCCCTTTATGAGTGTTAGCAGTGAAAGCAACGATGGAGGCACCAATGTAAAGGGGATTGTGTGCTGAACAGGTCCAGCACCAGCTTTCAATCCTTGCTCTTCTGCTGTGGGAGCAGAGGCCAAACGTTCGTGCTGTACTCACTGTGCTGCTGGGCAGCTGAGAGACACAACCTGAGAATTTGGATTCAAATGGACTTTTAGGTATGAAACCGAGGAGAGACTGCAATGATGGTGACCCCGTTGCAAAGCTGCTTGTGTGCTGAAGAATCAGAGCACTAGCTTTCCCTGGTGGTCCTTCTGCTGTGCGAGCAGAATCCACTGTTCATTCTGTGCTGACTGTGTTGCTGCGCAGCAGAGAGCAGGCTCTGGACTGATTCCATTCAAATGCTTTTCCTGTATGAAAGTGAGCAGTGAAAGCAAGGATGGAGGCACCAATGTAAAGGGGATTGTGTGCTGAACAGGTCCCGCACCAGCTTTCAATCCTGGCTCTTCTGCTGTGGGAGCAGAAGCCAAACTTTCGTGGTGTACTCACTGTGCTGCTGGGCAGCTGAGAGACACCACCTGAGAATTTGGATTCAAATGGACTTTTAGGTATGAAACCGAGGAGAGACTGCAATGATGGTGTCACCGTTGCAAAGCTGCTTGTGTGCTGAAGAGACACAGCCCTAGCTTTCCCTGCTAATCCTTCTGCCGTAGGAGCAGATGCCACTGTTCATTCTGTGCTGTGTTGCTGCCAGCAGGGAGCAGGCTCTGGACTGATTCCATTCAAATGCTTTCCCTGTATGAGTGTTAGCAGTGAAAGCAACGATGGAGGCACCAATGTAAAGGGGATTGTGTGCTGAACAGGTCCAGCACCAGCTTTCAATCCTGGCTCTTCTGCTGTGGGAGCAGAGGCCAAACGTTCGTGCTGTACTCACTGTGCTGCTGGGCAGCTGAGAGACACAACCTGAGAATTTGGATTCAAATGGACTTTTAGGTATGAAACCGAGGAGAGACTGCAATGATGGTGACCCCGTTGCAAAGCTGCTTGTGTGCTGAAAAAGCCCAGACCTAGCTTTCCCTGCTGGTCCTTCTGCTGTGCGAGCAGAATCCACTGTTCATTCTGTGCTGACTCTGTTGCTGCGCAGCAGAGAGCAGGCTCTGGACTGATTCCATTCAAATGCTTTTCCTGTATGAGTGTTAGCAGTGAAAGCAACGATGGAGGCACCAATGTAAAGGGGATTGTGTGCTGAAGAGGTCCAGCACCAGCTTTCAATCCTTGCTCTTCTGCTGTGGGAGCAGAGGCCAAATGTTCGTGCTGTACTCACTGTGCTGCTGGGCAGCTGAGCGACACCACCTGAGAATTCGGATTCAAATGGACTTTTAGGTATGAAACCGAGGAGAGACTGCAATGATGGTGACACCGTTGCAAATCTGCTTGTGTGCTGAAGAGGCCCAGCACTAGCTTTCCCTGCTGGTCCTTCTGCCGTGTGAGCAGATGCCACTGTTCATTCTGTGCTGTGTTGCTGCCAGCAGGGAGCAGGCTCTGGACTGATTCCATTCAAATGCTTTCCCTGTATGAGTGTTAGCAGTGAAAGCAACGATGGAGGCACCAATGTAAAGGGGATTGTGTGCTGAACAGGTCCAGCACCAGCTTTCAATCCTTGCTGTTCTGCTGTGGGAGCAGATGCCAAACGTTCGTGCTGTACTCACTGTGCTGCTGGGCAGCTGAGAGACACCACCTGAGCATTTGTATTCAAATGGAATTTTAGGTATGAAACCGAGGAGAGACTGCAATGATGGTGACCCCGTTGCAAAGCTGCTTGTGGGCTGAAGAAGCCCAGCACTAGCTTTCCCTGCTGGTCCTTCTGCCGTGCGAGCAGGATCCACTGTTCATTCTGTGCTGTGTTGCTGCGCAGGAGAGAGCAGGCTCTGGACTGATTCCATTCAAATGCTTTTCCTGTATGAAAGTGAGCAGTGAAAGCAACGATGGAGGCACCAATGTAAAGGGGATTGTGTGCTGAACAGGTCCCGCACCAGCTTTCAATCCTGGCTCTTCTTCTGTGGGAGCAGAGGCCAAATGTTCGTGCTGTACTCACTGTGCTGCTGGGCAGCTGAGCGACACCACCTGAGAATTCGGATTCAAATGGACTTTTAGGTATGAAACCGAGGAGAGACTGCAATGATGGTGACACCGTTGCAAATCTGCTTGTGTGCTGAAGAGGCCCAGGACTAGCTTTCCCTGCTGGTCCTTCTGCCGTGTGAGCAGATGCCACTGTTCATTCTGTGCTGTGTTGCTGCCAGCAGGGAGCAGGCTCTGGACTGATTCCATTCAAATGCTTTCCCTGTATGAGTGTTAGCAGTGAAAGCAACGATGGAGGCACCAATGTAAAGGGGATTGTGTGCTGAACAGGTCCAGCACCAGCTTTCAATCCTTGCTCTTCTGCTGTGGGAGCAGAGGCCAAACGTTCGTGCTGTACTCACTGTGCTGCTGGGCAGCTGAGACCAGCTGAGAATTCGGATTCAAATGGACTTTTAGGTATGAAACCGAGGAGAGACTGCAATGATGGTGACCCCGTTGCAAAGCTGCTTGTGTGCTGAAGAGGCCCAGGACTAGCTTTCCCTGCTGGTCCTTCTGCTGTGCGAGCAGAATCCACTGTTCATTCTGTGCTGACTGTGTTGCTGCGAAGCAGAGAGCAGCCTCTGGACTGATTCCATTCAAATGCTTTTCCTGTATGAAAGTGAGCAGTGAAAGCAACGATGGAGGCACCAATTTAAAGGTGATTGTGTGCTGAACAGGTCCAGCACCAGCTTTCAATCCTGGCTCTTCTTCTGTGGGAGCAGAGGCCAAATGTTCGTGCTGTACTCACTGTGCTGCTGAGCGACACCACCTGAGAATTCGGATTCAAATGGACTTTTAGGTATGAAACCGAGGAGAGACTGGAATGATGGTGACACCGTTGCAAATCTGCTTGTGTGCTGAAGAGGCCCAGCACTAGCTTTCCCTGCTGGTCCTTCTGCCGTGTGAGCAGATGCCACTGTTCATTCTGTGCTGTGTTGCTGCCAGCAGGGAGCAGGCTCTGGACTGATTCCATTCAAATGCTTTCCCTTTATGAGTGTTAGCAGTGAAAGCAACGATGGAGGCACCAGTGTAAAGGGGATTGTGTGCTGAACAGGTCCAGCACCAGCTTTCAATCCTTGCTCTTCTGCTGTGGGAGCAGAGGCCAAACGTTCGTGCTGTACTCACTGTGCTGCTGGGCAGCTGAGAGACACAACCTGAGAATTTGGATTCAAATGGACTTTTAGGTATGAAACCGAGGAGAGACTGCAATGATGGTGACCCCGTTGCAAAGCTGCTTGTGTGCTGAAGAATCAGAGCACTAGCTTCCCTGCTGGTCCTTCTGCCGTGTGAGCAGATGCCACTGTTCATTCTGTGCTGATTGTGTTGCTGCGCTGCAGATAGCAGCCTCTGGACTGATTCCATTCAAATGCTTTTCCTGTATGAAGGCGAGCAGTGAAAGCAGCGATGGAGGCACCAATGTAAAGGGGATTGTGTGCTGCACAGGTCCAGCACCAGCTTTCAATCCTGGCTCTTCTGCTGTGGGAGCAGAGGCCTAACGTTCGTGCTGTACTCACTGTGCTGCTGGGCAGCTGAGCGACACCACCTGAGAATTCGGATTCAAATGGACTTTTAGGTATGAAACCGAGGAGAGACTGCAATGATGGTGACCCCGTTGCAAAGCTGCTTGTGTGCTGAAGAGACACAGCCCTAGCTTTCCCTGCTGGTCCTTCTGCCGTAGGAGCAGATGCCACTGTTCATTCTGCGCTGTGTTGCTGCTAGCAGGGAGCAGGCTCTGCACTGTTTCTATTCAAATGCTTTTCCTGTATGAAAGTGAGCAGTGAAAGCAACAATGGAGGCACCAATGTAAAGGGGATTGTGTGCTGAACAGGTCCAGCACCAGCTTTCAATCCTTGCTCTTCTGCTGTGAGAGCAGAGGCCAAACGTTCGTGCTGTACTCACTGTGCTGCTGGGCAGCTGAGACCAGCTGAGAATTCGGATTCAAATGGACTTTTAGGTATGAAACCGAGGAGAGACTGCAATGATGGTGACCCCGTTGCAAAGCTGCTTGTGTGCTGAAGAAGCCCTGGACTAGCTTTCCCTGATGATCCATCTGCCGTGTGAGCAGATGCCACTGTTCATTCTGTGCTGTCTGTGTTGCTGCCAGCAGGGAGCAGGCTCTGGACTGATTCCATTCAAATGCTTTTCCTGTATGAGTGTTAGCAGTGAAAGCAACGATGGAGGCACCAATGTAAAGGTGATTGTGTGCTGAACAGGTCCAGCACCAGCTTTCAATCCTTGCTCTTCTGCTGTGGGAGCAGATGCCAAACGTTCGTGCTGTACTCACTGTGCTGCTGGGCAGCTGAGAGGGGCCAACTGAGAATTCGGATTCAAATGGACTTTTAGGTATGAAACCAAGGAGAGACTGCAATGATGGTGACCCCGTTGCAAAGCTGCTTGTGTGCTGAAGAGACACAGCCCTAGCTTTCCCTGCTGGTCCTTCTGCCGTGTGAGCAGATGCCAGTGTTCATTCTGTGCTGACTGTGTTGCTGCGCAGCAGAGAGCAGGCTCTGGACTGATTCCATTCAAATGCTTTTCCTGTATGAAAGTGAGCAGTGAAAGCAACGATGGAGGCACCAATGTAAAGGGGATTGTGTGCTGAACAGGTCCAGCACCAGCTTTCAATCCTGGCTCTTCTTCTGTGGGAGCAGAGGCCAAGTGTTCGTGCTGTACTCACTGTGCTGCTGGGCAGCTGAGACCAGCTGAGAATTCGGATTCAAATGGACTTTTAGGTATGAAACCGAGGAGAGACTGCAATGATGGTGACCCCGTTGCAAAGCTGCTTGTGTGCTGAAGAAGCAGAGCACTAGCTTCCCTGCTGGTCCTTCTGCCGTGTGAGCAGATGCCACTGTTCATTCTGTGCTGATTGCGTTGCTGCGGTGCAGATAGCAGCCTCTGGACTGATTCCATTCAAATGCTTTTCCTGTATGAAAGTGAGCAGTGAAAGCAACGATGGAGGCACCAATGTAAAGGGGATTGTGTGCTGAACAGGTCCAGCACCAGCTTTCAATCCTGGCTCTTCTGCTGTGGGAGCAGAGGCCTAACGTTCGTGCTGTACTCACTGTGCTGCTGGGCAGCTGAGCGACACCACCTGAGAATTCGGATTCAAATGGACTTTTAGGTATGAAACCGAGGAGAGACTGCAATGATGGTGACACCGTTGCAAATCTGCTTGTGTGCTGAAGAAGCCCAGCACTAGCTTTCCCTGCTGGTCCTTCTGCCGTGTGAGCAGATGCCACTGTTCATTCTGTGCTGATTGTTTTGCTGCGCATCAGAGAGCAGGCTCTGGACTGATTCCATTCAAATGCTTTTCCTTTATGAGTGTTAGCAGTGAAAGCAACGATGGAGGCACCAATGTAAAGGTGATTGTGTGCTGAACAGGTCCAGCACCAGCTTTCAATCCTTGCTCTTCTGCTGTGGGAGCAGATGCCAAACATTCGTGCTGTACTCACTGTGCGGCTGGGCAGCTGAGCGACACCACCTGACAATTCGGATTCAAATGGACTTTTAGGTATGAAACCGAGGAGAGACTGCAATGATGGCGACCCCGTTGCAAAGCTGCTTGTGTGCTGAAGAAGCCCAGGACTAGCTTTCCCTGATGATCCATCTGCCGTGTGAGCAGATGCCACTGTTCATTCTGTGCTGTCTGTGTTGCTGCCAGCAGGGAGCAGGCTCTGGACTGATTCCATTCAAATGCTTTTCCTGTATGAGTGTTAGCAGTGAAAGCAACGACGGAGGCACCAATGTAAAGGTGATTGTGTGCTGAACAGGTCCAGCACCAGCTTTCAATCCTTGCTCTTCTGCTGTGGGAGCAGAGGCCAAACGTTCGTGCTGTACTCACTGTGCTGCTGGGCAGCTGAGACCAGCTGAGAATTCGGATTCAAATGGACTTTTAGGTATGAAACCGAGGAGAGACTGCAATGATGGTGACCCCGTTGCAAAGCTGCTTGTGTGCTGAAGAAGCCCAGGACTAGCTTTCCCTGATGATCCATCTGCCGTGTGAGCAGATGCCACTGTTCAGTCTGTGCTGTCTGTGTTCCTGCCAGCAGGGAGTAGGCTCTGGACTGATTCCATTCAAATGCTTTTCCTGTATGAGTGTTAGCAGTGAAAGCAGCGATGGAGGCACCAATGTAAAGGTGATTGTGTGCTGAAGAGGTCCAGCACCAGCTTTCAATCCTGGCTCTTCTGCTGTGGGAGCAGAGGCCAAACGTTCGTGCTGTACTCACTGTGCTGCTGGGCAGCTGAGAGACACAACCTGAGAATTTGGATTAAAATGGACTTTTAGGTACGAAACCGAGGAGAGACTGCAATGATGGTGACCCCGTTGCAAAGCTGCTTGTGTACTGAAAAAGCCCAGCACTAGCTTTCCCTGCTGGTCCTTCTGCTGTGCGAGCAGAATCCACTGTTCATTCTGTGCTGACTGTGTTGCTGCGCAGCAGGGAGCAGGCTCTGGACTGATTCCATTCAAATGCTTTTCCTGTATGAAAGTGAGCAGTGAAAGCAAGGATGGAGGCACCAATGTAAAGGGGATTGTGTGCTGAAGAGGTCCCGCACCAGCTTTCAATCCTGGCTCTTCTGCTGTGGGAGCAGAGGCCAAACTTTCGTGCTGTACTCACTGTGCTGCTGGGCAGCTGAGGGAGACCACCTGAGAATTTGGATTCAAATGGACTTTTAGGTATGAAACCGAGGAGAGACTGCAATGATGGTGACCCCGTTGCAAAGCTGCTTGTGTGCTGAAGAAGCCCAGGACTAGCTTTCCCTGCTGGTCCTTCTGCTGTGCGAGCAGAATCCACTCTTCATTCTGTGCTGACTGTGTTGCTGCGAAGCAGAGAGCAGGCTCTGGACTGATTCCATTCAAATGTTTTTCCTGTATGAAAGTGAGCAGTGAAAGCAATGATGAAGGCACCAATGTAAAGGTGATTGTGTGCTGAACAGGTCCAGCACCAGCTTTCAATCCTGGCTCTTCTGCTGTGGGAGGAGAGGCCAAACGTTCGTGCTGTACTCACTGTGCTGCTGGGCAGCTGAGAGACACAACCTGAGAATTTTGATTCAAATGGACTTTTAGGTATGAAACCGAGGAGAGACTGCAATGATGGTGACCCCGTTGCAAAGCTGCTTGTGTGCTGAAGAATCAGAGCACTAGCTTTCCCTGCTGGTCCTTCTGCCGTGTGAGCAGATGCCACTGTTCATTCTGTGCTGATTGTGTTGCTGCGCAGCAGATAGCAGGCTCTGGACTGATTCCATTCAAATGCTTTTCCTGTATGAAAGTGAGCAGTGAAAGCAACGATGGAGGCACCAATGTAAAGGGGATTGTGTGCTGAAGAGGTCCAGCACCAGCTTTCAATCCTGGCTCTTCTGCTGTGGGAGCAGAGGCCTAACGTTCGTGCTGTACTCACTGTGCTGTTGGGCAGCTGAGCGACACCACCTGAGAATTCGGATTCAAATGGACTTTTAGGTATGAAACCGAGGAGAGACTGCAATGATGGTGACACCGTTGCAAATCTGCTTGTGTGCTGAAGAGGCCCAGCACTAGCTTTCCCTGCTGGTCCTTCTGCCGTGTGAGCAGATGCCACTGTTCATTCTGTGCTGATTGTTTTGCTGCGCAGCAGAGAGCAGGCTCTGGACTGATTCCATTCAAATGCTTTTACTGTATGAAAGTGAGCAGTGAAAGCAACGATGGAGGCACCAATTTAAAGGTGATTGTGTGCTGAACAGGTCCAGCACCAGCTTTCAATCCTGGCTCTTCTGCTGTGGGACCAGAGGCCAAACATTCGTGCTGTACTCACTGTGCTGCTGGGCAGCTGAGACCAGCTGAGAATTCGGATTCAAATGGACTTTTAGGTATGAAACCGAGGAGAGACTGCAATGATCGTGACCCCGTTGCAAAGTTCCTTGTGTGCTGAAGAAGCCCAGGACTAGCTTTCCCTGATGATCCATCAGCCGTGTGAGCAGATGCCACTGTTCATTCTGTGCTGTCTGTGTTGCTGCCAGCAGGGAGCAGGCTCTGGACTGATTCCATTCAAATGCTTTTCCTGTATGAGTGTTAGCAGTGAAAGCAGCGATGGAGGGACCAATGTAAAGGTGATTGTGTGCTGAAGAGGTCCAGCACCAGCTTTCAATCCTGGCTCTTCTGCTGTGGGAGCAGAGGCCAAACGTTCGTGCTGTACTCACTGTGCTGCTGGGCAGCTGAGAGACACAACCTGAGAATTTGGATTCAAATGGACTTTTAGGTATGAAACCGAGGAGAGACTGCAATGATGGTGACCCCGTTGCAAAGCTGCTTGTGTGCTGAAAAAGCCCAGCACTAGCTTTCCCTGCTGGTCCTTCTGCTGTTCGAGCAGAAACCACTCTTCATTCTGTGCTGACTGTGTTGCTGCGCAGCAGAGAGCAGGCTCTGGACTGATTCCATTCAAATGCTTTTCCTGTATGAAAGTGAGCAGTGAAAGCAACTATGAAGGCACCAATGTAAAGGTGATTGTGTGCTGAACAGGTCCAGCACCAGCTTTCAATCCTTGCTCTTCTGCTGTGGGAGCAGATGCCAAATGTTCGTGCTGTACTCACTGTGCTGCTGGGCAGCTGAGCGACACCACCTGAGAATTCGGATTCAAATGGACTTTTAGGTATGAAACCGAGGAGAGACTGCAATGATGGTGACACCGTTGCAAATCTGCTTGTGTGCTGAAGAGGCCCAGGACTAGCTTTCCCTGCTGGTCCTTCTGCCGTGTGAGCAGATGCCACTGTTCATTCTGTGCTGTGTTGCTGCCAGCAGGGAGCAGGCTCTGGACTGATTCCATTCAAATGCTTTCCCTGTATGAGTGTTAGCAGTGAAAGCAAGGATGGAGGCACCAATGTAAAGTGGATTGTGTGCTGAACAGGTCCAGCACCAGCTTTCAATCCTTGCTCTTCTGCTGTGGGACCAGAGGCCAAACGTTTGTGCTGTACTCACTGTGCTGCTGGGCAGCTGAGACCAGCTGAGAATTCGGATTCAAATGGACTTTTAGGTATGAAACCGAGCAGAGACTGCAATGATGGTGACCCCGTTGCATAGCTGCTTGTGTGCTGAAGAAGCCCAGCTCTAGCTTTCCCTGCTGGTCCTTCTGCTGTGCGAGCAGAATCCACTGTTCATTCTGTGCTGACTGTGTTGCTGAGCAGCAGAGAGCAGGCTCTGGACTGATTCCATTCAAATGCTTTTCCTGTATGAAAGTGAGCAGTAAAATCAGCGATGGAGGCACCAATGTAAAGGTGATTGTGTGATGAACAGGTCCAGCACCAGCTTTCAATCCTGGCTCTTCTGCTGTGGGAGCAGAGTCCAAACGTTCGTGCTGTACTCACTGTGCTGCTGGGCAGCTGAGAGTGACCACCTGAGAATTTGGATTCAAATGGACTTTTAGGTATGAAATCGAGGAGAGACTGCAATGATGGTGACACCTTTGGAAAGCTGCTTGTGTGCTGAAGAGGCCCAGCACTAGCTTTCCCTGCTGGTCCTTCTGCTGTGGGAGCAGATGCCACTGTTCATTCTGTGCTCACTGCGTTGCTGCGCAGCCGAGAGCAGTTTCTGGACTGATTCCATTCAAATGCTTTTCCTGTATGAAAGTGAGCAGTGAAAGCAACGATGGAGGCACCAATGTAAAGGTGATTGTGCGCAGAACTGGTCCAGCACCAGCTTTCAATCCTGGCTCTTCTGCTGTGGGAGCAGAAGCCAAACGTTCGCGCTGTACTCACTGTGCTGCTGGGCAGCTGAGAGTGACCACCTGAGAATTTGTATTCAAATGGACTTTTAGGTATGAACCCGAGGAGAGACTGCAATGATGGTGACACCGTTGCAAAGCTGCTTGTGTGCTGAAGAGACCCAGCACTAGCTTTCCCTGCTGGTCCTTCTGCTGTGGGAGCAGATTCCACTGTTCAGTCTGTGCTGACTGTGTTGCTGCGCAGCAGGGAGCAGGCTCTGGACTGATTCCATTCAAATGCTTTTCCTGTATGAAGTGAGCAGTGAAATCAGGGATGGAGGCACCAATGCAAAGGTGATTGTGTGCTGAACAGGCCCTGCACGAGCTTTCCCTTCTGGCTCTTCTGCTGTGGGAGCAGAGGCCAAATGTTCGTGCTGTACTCACTGTGCTGCTGGGCAGCTGAGAGAGACCACCCGAGAATTTGTAGTCAAGAATTTGTAGTTAAATGGACTTTTAGGTATGAACCTGAGGAGAGACAGGATTGATGTTGAAAGAGTCGCAAAGCTGACTGCGTGCTGAAGATTCGCATCACCAGCTTTCCCTGCTGGCTCTTCTGCTGTGGGAGTAAAGAACAAACGTTCATGCTCTACTCACTGTGCTGCTGGGTAGGCGATAGCAAGCTCCGCAGATGTTACATTCACATGCTCTCTCAGATATGAAAGTGAGCAGTGAGAGCAATGATGGAGGCACCGTTGCAAAGCTGACTGTGTGCTGAAGATCACTCTCACCAGCTTTCCCTCCTGGCTCTTCATTTGTGGAAGCAGAGGGCAAACGTTCGTCCTCTCCTCGCTGTGCTGCTGGCCCCCTAGAGCAAGCTTTGGAGAGGTACAATTCAAATGGACTTTTACCTATGAAAGTGATCAGTGTCAGGAATGATGGTGACACCGTTGTAAAGCAGCCTGTGTGCTGAAGAATCCCAGCACCAGCTTTCCCTCGCGACTCTTCTGCTGTGGGAGCAGAGGCCAAATGTTCATGCTGTACTCACTGTGCTGATGGGCAGCTGAGAGCGACCACCTGAGAATGGCCCAAAAACAGGGAACAGCCCGTGGTGGCCCTCATCTCCACCCCCCCAGACATCCCGCCCGGCCTGTTCCTTACCAACCCCAAGGACCCCGGGAAGACCATCGGCAAACCAGCTCCGACAATCGTCATGGCAGTGCCAGGTGGCAGGCCCAACCTTAGCGGGCGTCCCCGCGCAGGCAACCTTCACCTGCCTGGGATGAGCTTCTGCCTCCCTCACACAGCATGAGGCTCGGGCTTTCATACTCACAAAAAAGCACGCTCATTGCTACGCAGGGGGCCAGACCGCGTCGCAAGCAGCGGCCAACCGTATCTAGGAAGGTCTCCCAGGGTCAGGACTTCTCCAGGCACTTCTAAAGCACAACTCTCTGGCCAGGAACCAAAGCTGGACTTCGCCTGAAGCAGCCACAGCGCAACTCTCTGCGAGGAGCCGAAGGCAACAAACACTACTTTCCCACCCTTGCCTGCTTCACCAAGGACCGTTACCTACTGCCCCTGACACGACACCCCAGACTTAAGCCCCACTAACGGCACCTTCTCATCCTGGCATTTAACTCCCAGGCACTACCTACGCTGAAACTGACCATTCCCCTCCCAGGCACCTCCCAAGCGTCGTCTCAGACATTCTGCTTCCCATACTACACGGGAAGGCTACGTCTCAAAGCCCTTCCTGCCATTCTGACGCTGTGCCCCAGCCCCTCGCCTCGCAAAAGAGTCCCTCTACTTAGCGTGCATAGTCCCACGCGTCTCGAGGCAACCTCACTGCTCACAACTCCCACGGCAGACGCCAGCCATGCTGCAGACCTTGACAAGTTCCTCTTCGTCATCTGCCAGAAACAAACCAAAAACAGGGAACAGCTTGTGGTGGCCCTCATCTCACCCCCCCCCCAGACATCCCGCCCGGCCTGTTCCTTACCAACCCTCGGGCTCCTCCAAAGCTCCTCAACACTGGCCTCGCCTGTCCCAAAGCCATTCCACAGGCTGATTCCAAGCGTCTCCTGCTCTCCATGCCCTACAAGAGCAAAAAAATCCAATGGCCACGGTTCTTGCAAAAGTCACCGAGCCCGCAATCCTTCTCCTTATCTCCCTGACTCACCACAAGCTCTCAGCCGACTCCAGAGGTCCAGGGCAAGACCTGCAGTACCAAACACAAATACTAAAAGCACTGAACACCTTCTTCTCAATTCTAAGCTACCGCACATGCACACAAACCCCTTACCTCCTCACAGCCCTCCCCACTTGGCCCCTTCACCTCTCCCGAGTTACCTGTGGCACCTGAAACACAAAGGCAAACAGACAAACCCTGAGAGAGGGTTCAAAGTCACACCCTCCCCTCCGGAAGCCCCCGCTCCCTCTCCCTTCGCTCTGCTACTCCTCCGCTGGCCTTTGCTACGCTTCCCTCCTCTGCTTTGAGCCCGCGCACCGCCTGCAGAACACAACAGGAAGAGCTGGTTTTCATTTCACAAAAGTTTCAAGACACTCACTCACTCGCTGCTGCAGTCTGCTAAGCGGAACTCACCGAGTGCAGGACAGCTCTGGAGCACCCAGCTCCGCTTCGCTCCTCGCTCCGCACCTACCGATTTAAAAACACACAGCCAGGCATAAGATAAGCACCCCCAGGAGAATCAACTGGAACTGGCTGCTGACACCACAAAGTGACTCACTTGGTACCCTCACTCAGCTCAACCCTCCTCCATCAGCCTCTCACACGGGGCTAACCACCAAGCCATCTGCGAGAACAACCGGGCCTTCTTCACAGCAACGCCAAGCAAAAGCTTATTCTGCCTCTAAGTCTCAGCCCAAGATCACGCCGACCCGCAGGTTTGACAGGCATACACAGACTCATATTCAGACAATCTCAACACAGACCCTCACACCCTCTGGCTCAGACACTCACTCGACATAGACTATCACGCCCACTCCCAAGCAGACTCCCTGGCCCCGACTCATTAACTACAAGCTTATTCTCAGAGCTCTCCTGTCCATTCACACAGCTCATCAAGAGGAGAGAACTACACTGTCAATATAAAACCCCAACACCTACCTTCCACAGTTCAAGAATTCCAGCTGACAGAAAAGCAGAGACAAGCAGAAAACTCACAGCTAGCTTATTAATAGAGAAAACTATACAGATAGCAAAGCATGCTTCTCATGGTTCCTTATCTTACCAACCCCAAGGACCCCGGGAAGACCATCGGCAAACCAGCTCCGACAATCGTCATGGCAGTGCCAGGTGGCAGGCCCAACCTTAGCGGGCGTCCCCGCGCAGGCAACCTTCACCTGCCTGGGATGAGCTTCTGCCTCCCTCACACAGCATGAGGCTCGGGCTTTCATACTCACAAAAAAGCACGCTCATTGCTACGCAGGGGGCCAGACCGCGTCGCAAGCAGCGGCCAACCGTATCTAGGAAGGTCTCCCAGGGTCAGGACTTCTCCAGGCACTTCTAAAGCACAACTCTCCGGCTAGGAACCAAAGCTGGACTTCGCCTGAAGCAGCCACAGCGCAACTCTCTGCGAGGAGCCGAAGGCAACAAACACTACTTTCCCACCTTGCCTGCTTCACCAAGGACCGTTACCTACTGCCCCTGACACGACACCCCAGACTTAAGCCCCACTAACGGCACCTTCTCATCCTGGCATTTAACTCCCAGGCACTACCTACGCTGAAACTGACCATTCCCCTCCCAGGCACCTCCCAAGCGTCGTCTCAGACATTCTGCTTCCCATACTACACGGGAAGGCTACGTCTCAAAGACCTTCCTGCCATTCTGACGCTGTGCCCCAGCCCCTCGCCTCGCAAAAGAGTCCCTCTACTTAGCGTGCATAGTCCCACGCGTCTCGAGGCAACCTCACTGCTCACAACTCCCACGGCAGACGCCAGCCATGCTGCAGACCTTGACAAGTTCCTCTTCGTCATCTGCCAGAAACAAACCAAAACAGGGAACAGCTTGTGGTGGCCCTCATCTCAACCCCCCCCCAGACATCCCGCCCGGCCTGTTCCTTACCAACCCTCGGGCTCCTCCAAAGCTCCTCAACACTGGCCTCGCCTGTCCCCAAGCCATTCCACAGGCTGATTCCAAGCGTCTCCTGCTCTCCATGCCCTACAAGAGCAAAAAAATCCAATGGCCACGGTTCTTGCAAAAGTCACCGAGCCCGCAATCCTTCTCCTTATCTCCCTGACTCACCACAAGCTCTCAGCCGACTCCAGAGGTCCAGGGCAAGACCTGCAGTACCAAACACAAATACTAAAAGCACTGAACACCTTCTTCTCAATTCTAAGCTACCGCACATGCACACAAACCCTTACCTCCTCACAGCCCTCCCCACTTGGCCCCTTCACCTCTCCCGAGTTACCTGTGGCACCTGAAACACAAAGGCAAACAGACAAACCCTGAGAGAGGGTTCAAAAGTCACACCCTCCCCTCCGGAAGCCCCCGCTCCCTCTCCCTTCGCTCTGCTACTCCTCCGCTGGCCTTTGCTACGCTTCCCTCCTCTGCTTTGAGCCCGCGCACCGCCTGCAGAACACAACAGGAAGAGCTGGTTTTCATTTCACAAAAGTTTCAAGACACTCACTCACTCACTCGCTGCTGCAGTCTGCTAAGCGGAACTCACCGAGTGCAGGACAGCTCTGGAGCACCCAGCTCCGCTTCGCTCCTCGCTCCGCACCTACCGATTTAAAAACACACAGCCAGGCATAAGATAAGCACCCCCAGGAGAATCAACTGGAACTGGCTGCTGACACCACAAAGTGACTCACTTGGTACCCTCACTCAGCTCAACCCTCCTCCATCAGCCTCTCACACGGGGCTAACCACCAAGCCATCTGCGAGAACAACCGGGCCTTCTTCACAGCAACGCCAAGCAAAAGCTTATTCTGCCTCTAAGTCTCAGCCCAAGATCACGCCGACCCGCAGGTTTGACAGGCATACACAGACTCATATTCAGACAATCTCAACACAGACCCTCACACCCTCTGGCTCAGACACTCACTCGACATAGACTATCACGCCCACTCCCAAGCAGACTCCCTGGCCCCGACTCATTAACTACAAGCTTATTCTCAGAGCTCTCCTGTCCATTCACACAGCTCATCAAGAGGAGAGAACTACACTGTCAATATAAAACCCCAACACCTACCTTCCACAGTTCAAGAATTCCAGCTGACAGAAAAGCAGAGACAAGCAGAAAACTCACAGCTAGCTTATTAATAGAGGAAAACTATACAGATAGCAAAGCATGCTTCTCATGGTTCCTTATCTTACCAACCCCAAGGACCCCGGGAAGACCATCGGCAAACCAGCTCCGACAATCGTCATGGCAGTGCCAGGTGGCAGGCCCAACCTTAGCGGGCGTCCCCGCGCAGGCAACCTTCACCTGCCTGGGATGAGCTTCTGCCTCCCTCACACAGCATGAGGCTCGGGCTTTCATACTCACAAAAAAGCACGCTCATTGCTACGCAGGGGGCCAGACCGCGTCGCAAGCAGCGGCCAACCGTATCTAGGAAGGTCTCCCAGGGTCAGGACTTCTCCAGGCACTTCTAAAGCACAACTCTCCGGCCAGGAACCAAAGCTGGACTTCGCCTGAAGCAGCCACAGCGCAACTCTCTGCGAGGAGCCGAAGGCAACAAACACTACTTTCCCACCCTTGCCTGCTTCACCAAGGACCGTTACCTACTGCCCCTGACACGACACCCCAGACTTAAGCCCCACTAACGGCACCTTCTCATCCTGGCATTTAACTCCCAGGCACTACCTACGCTGAAACTGACCATTCCCCTCCCAGGCACCTCCCAAGCGTCGTCTCAGACATTCTGCTTCCCATACTACACGGGAAGGCTACGTCTCAAAGCCCTTCCTGCCATTCTGACGCTGTGCCCCAGCCCCTCGCCTCGCAAAAGAGTCCCTCTACTTAGCGTGCATAGTCCCACGCGTCTCGAGGCAACCTCACTGCTCACAACTCCCACGGCAGACGCCAGCCATGCTGCAGACCTTGACAAGTTCCTCTTCGTCATCTGCCAGAAACAAACCAAAAACAGGGAACAGCTTGTGGTGGCCCTCATCTCAACCCCCCCCCAGACATCCCGCCCGGCCTGTTCCTTACCAACCCTCGGGCTCCTCCAAAGCTCCTCAACACTGGCCTCGCCTGTCCCAAAGCCATTCCACAGGCTGATTCCAAGCGTCTCCTGCTCTCCATGCCCTACAAGAGCAAAAAAATCCAATGGCCACGGTTCTTGCAAAAGTCACCGAGCCCGCAATCCTTCTCCTTATCTCCCTGACTCACCACAAGCTCTCAGCCGACTCCAGAGGTCCAGGGCAAGACCTGCAGTACCAAACACAAATACTAAAAGCACTGAACACCTTCTTCTCAATTCTAAGCTACCGCACATGCACACAAACCCCTTACCTCCTCACAGCCCTCCCCACTTGGCCCCTTCACCTCTCCCGAGTTACCTGTGGCACCTGAAACACAAAGGCAAACAGACAAACCCTGAGAGAGGGTTCAAAGTCACACCCTCCCCTCCGGAAGCCCCCGCTCCCTCTCCCTTCGCTCTGCTACTCCTCCGCTGGCCTTTGCTACGCTTCCCTCCTCTGCTTTGAGCCCGCGCACCGCCTGCAGAACACAACAGGAAGAGCTGGTTTTCATTTCACAAAAGTTTCAAGACACTCACTCACTCACTCGCTGCTGCAGTCTGCTAAGCGGAACTCACCGAGTGCAGGACAGCTCTGGAGCACCCAGCTCCGCTTCGCTCCTCGCTCCGCACCTACCGATTTAAAAACACACAGCCAGGCATAAGATAAGCACCCCCAGGAGAATCAACTGGAACTGGCTGCTGACACCACAAAGTGACTCACTTGGTACCCTCACTCAGCTCAACCCTCCTCCATCAGCCTCTCACACGGGGCTAACCACCAAGCCATCTGCGAGAACAACCGGGCCTTCTTCACAGCAACGCCAAGCAAAAGCTTATTCTGCCTCTAAGTCTCAGCCCAAGATCACGCCGACCCGCAGGTTTGACAGGCATACACAGACTCATATTCAGACAATCTCAACACAGACCCTCACACCCTCTGGCTCAGACACTCACTCGACATAGACTATCACGCCCACTCCCAAGCAGACTCCCTGGCCCCGACTCATTAACTACAAGCTTATTCTCAGAGCTCTCCTGTCCATTCACACAGCTCATCAAGAGGAGAGAACTACACTGTCAATATAAAACCCCAACACCTACCTTCCACAGTTCAAGAATTCCAGCTGACAGAAAAGCAGAGACAAGCAGAAAACTCACAGCTAGCTTATTAATAGAGAAAACTATACAGATAGCAAAGCATGCTTCTCATGGTTCCTTATCTTACCAACCCCAAGGACCCCGGGAAGACCATCGGCAAACCAGCTCCGACAATCGTCATGGCAGTGCCAGGTGGCAGGCCCAACCTTAGCGGGCGTCCCCGCGCAGGCAACCTTCACCTGCCTGGGATGAGCTTCTGCCTCCCTCACACAGCATGAGGCTCGGGCTTTCATACTCACAAAAAAGCACGCTCATTGCTACGCAGGGGGCCAGACCGCGTCGCAAGCAGCGGCCAACCGTATCTAGGAAGGTCTCCCAGGGTCAGGACTTCTCCAGGCACTTCTAAAGCACAACTCTCTGGCCAGGAACCAAAGCTGGACTTCGCCTGAAGCAGCCACAGCGCAACTCTCTGCGAGGAGCCGAAGGCAACAAACACTACTTTCCCACCCTTGCCTGCTTCACCAAGGACCGTTACCTACTGCCCCTGACACGACACCCCAGACTTAAGCCCCACTAACGGCACCTTCTCATCCTGGCATTTAACTCCCAGGCACTACCTACGCTGAAACTGACCATTCCCCTCCCAGGCACCTCCCAAGCGTCGTCTCAGACATTCTGCTTCCCATACTACACGGGAAGGCTACGTCTCAAAGACCCTTCCTGCCATTCTGACGCTGTGCCCCAGCCCCTCGCCTCGCAAAAGAGTCCCTCTACTTAGCGTGCATAGTCCCACGCGTCTCGAGGCAACCTCACTGCTCACAACTCCCACGGCAGACGCCAGCCATGCTGCAGACCTTGACAAGTTCCTCTTCGTCATCTGCCAGAAACAAACCAAAAACAGGGAACAGCTTGTGGTGGCCCTCATCTCAACCCCCCCCCAGACATCCCGCCCGGCCTGTTCCTTACCAACCCTCGGGCTCCTCCAAAGCTCCTCAACACTGGCCTCGCCTGTCCCAAAGCCATTCCACAGGCTGATTCCAAGCGTCTCCTGCTCTCCATGCCCTACAAGAGCAAAAAAATCCAATGGCCACGGTTCTTGCAAAAGTCACCGAGCCCGCAATCCTTCTCCTTATCTCCCTGACTCACCACAAGCTCTCAGCCGACTCCAGAGGTCCAGGGCAAGACCTGCAGTACCAAACACAAATACTAAAAGCACTGAACACCTTCTTCTCAATTCTAAGCTACCGCACATGCACACAAACCCCTTACCTCCTCACAGCCCTCCCCACTTGGCCCCTTCACCTCTCCCGAGTTACCTGTGGCACCTGAAACACAAAGGCAAACAGACAAACCCTGAGAGAGGGTTCAAAGTCACACCCTCCCCTCCGGAAGCCCCCGCTCCCTCTCCCTTCGCTCTGCTACTCCTCCGCTGGCCTTTGCTACGCTTCCCTCCTCTGCTTTGAGCCCGCGCACCGCCTGCAGAACACAACAGGAAGAGCTGGTTTTCATTTCACAAAAGTTTCAAGACACTCACTCACTCCCTCGCTGCTGCAGTCTGCTAAGCGGAACTCACCGAGTGCAGGACAGCTCTGGAGCACCCAGCTCCGCTTCGCTCCTCGCTCCGCACCTACCGATTTAAAAACACACAGCCAGGCATAAGATAAGCACCCCCAGGAGAATCAACTGGAACTGGCTGCTGACACCACAAAGTGACTCACTTGGTACCCTCACTCAGCTCAACCCTCCTCCATCAGCCTCTCACACGGGGCTAACCACCAAGCCATCTGCGAGAACAACCGGGCCTTCTTCACAGCAACGCCAAGCAAAAGCTTATTCTGCCTCTAAGTCTCAGCCCAAGATCACGCCGACCCGCAGGTTTGACAGGCATACACAGACTCATATTCAGACAATCTCAACACAGACCCTCACACCCTCTGGCTCAGACACTCACTCGACATAGACTATCACGCCCACTCCCAAGCAGACTCCCTGGCCCCGACTCATTAACTACAAGCTTATTCTCAGAGCTCTCCTGTCCATTCACACAGCTCATCAAGAGGAGAGAACTACACTGTCAATATAAAACCCCAACACCTACCTTCCACAGTTCAAGAATTCCAGCTGACAGAAAAGCAGAGACAAGCAGAAAACTCACAGCTAGCTTATTAATAGAGAAAACTATACAGATAGCAAAGCATGCTTCTCATGGTTCCTTATCTTACCAACCCCAAGGACCCCGGGAAGACCATCGGCAAACCAGCTCCGACAATCGTCATGGCAGTGCCAGGTGGCAGGCCCAACCTTAGCGGGCGTCCCCGCGCAGGCAACCTTCACCTGCCTGGGATGAGCTTCTGCCTCCCTCACACAGCATGAGGCTCGGGCTTTCATACTCACAAAAAAGCACGCTCATTGCTACGCAGGGGGCCAGACCGCGTCGCAAGCAGCGGCCAACCGTATCTAGGAAGGTCTCCCAGGGTCAGGACTTCTCCAGGCACTTCTAAAGCACAACTCTCTGGCCAGGAACCAAAGCTGGACTTCGCCTGAAGCAGCCACAGCGCAACTCTCTGCGAGGAGCCGAAGGCAACAAACACTACTTTCCCACCCTTGCCTGCTTCACCAAGGACCGTTACCTACTGCCCCTGACACGACACCCCAGACTTAAGCCCCACTAACGGCACCTTCTCATCCTGGCATTTAACTCCCAGGCACTACCTACGCTGAAACTGACCATTCCCCTCCCAGGCACCTCCCAAGCGTCGTCTCAGACATTCTGCTTCCCATACTACACGGGAAGGCTACGTCTCAAAGCCCTTCCTGCCATTCTGACGCTGTGCCCCAGCCCCTCGCCTCGCAAAAGAGTCCCTCTACTTAGCGTGCATAGTCCCACGCGTCTCGAGGCAACCTCACTGCTCACAACTCCCACGGCAGACGCCAGCCATGCTGCAGACCTTGACAAGTTCCTCTTCGTCATCTGCCAGAAACAAACCAAAAACAGGGAACAGCTTGTGGTGGCCCTCATCTCAACCCCCCCCCCAGACATCCCGCCCGGCCTGTTCCTTACCAACCCTCGGGCTCCTCCAAAGCTCCTCAACACTGGCCTCGCCTGTCCCAAAGCCATTCCACAGGCTGATTCCAAGCGTCTCCTGCTCTCCATGCCCTACAAGAGCAAAAAAATCCAATGGCCACGGTTCTTGCAAAAGTCACCGAGCCCGCAATCCTTCTCCTTATCTCCCTGACTCACCACAAGCTCTCAGCCGACTCCAGAGGTCCAGGGCAAGACCTGCAGTACCAAACACAAATACTAAAAGCACTGAACACCTTCTTCTCAATTCTAAGCTACCGCACATGCACACAAACCCCTTACCTCCTCACAGCCCTCCCCACTTGGCCCCTTCACCTCTCCCGAGTTACCTGTGGCACCTGAAACACAAAGGCAAACAGACAAACCCTGAGAGAGGGTTCAAAGTCACACCCTCCCCTCCGGAAGCCCCCGCTCCCTCTCCCTTCGCTCTGCTACTCCTCCGCTGGCCTTTGCTACGCTTCCCTCCTCTGCTTTGAGCCCGCGCACCGCCTGCAGAACACAACAGGAAGAGCTGGTTTTCATTTCACAAAAGTTTCAAGACACTCACTCACTCGCTGCTGCAGTCTGCTAAGCGGAACTCACCGAGTGCAGGACAGCTCTGGAGCACCCAGCTCCGCTTCGCTCCTCGCTCCGCACCTACCGATTTAAAAACACACAGCCAGGCATAAGATAAGCACCCCCAGGAGAATCAACTGGAACTGGCTGCTGACACCACAAAGTGACTCACTTGGTACCCTCACTCAGCTCAACCCTCCTCCATCAGCCTCTCACACGGGGCTAACCACCAAGCCATCTGCGAGAACAACCGGGCCTTCTTCACAGCAACGCCAAGCAAAAGCTTATTCTGCCTCTAAGTCTCAGCCCAAGATCACGCCGACCCGCAGGTTTGACAGGCATACACAGACTCATATTCAGACAATCTCAACACAGACCCTCACACCCTCTGGCTCAGACACTCACTCGACATAGACTATCACGCCCACTCCCAAGCAGACTCCCTGGCCCCGACTCATTAACTACAAGCTTATTCTCAGAGCTCTCCTGTCCATTCACACAGCTCATCAAGAGGAGAGAACTACACTGTCAATATAAAACCCCAACACCTACCTTCCACAGTTCAAGAATTCCAGCTGACAGAAAAGCAGAGACAAGCAGAAAACTCACAGCTAGCTTATTAATAGAGAAAACTATACAGATAGCAAAGCATGCTTCTCATGGTTCCTTATCTTACCAACCCCAAGGACCCCGGGAAGACCATCGGCAAACCAGCTCCGACAATCGTCATGGCAGTGCCAGGTGGCAGGCCCAACCTTAGCGGGCGTCCCCGCGCAGGCAACCTTCACCTGCCTGGGATGAGCTTCTGCCTCCCTCACACAGCATGAGGCTCGGGCTTTCATACTCACAAAAAAGCACGCTCATTGCTACGCAGGGGGCCAGACCGCGTCGCAAGCAGCGGCCAACCGTATCTAGGAAGGTCTCCCAGGGTCAGGACTTCTCCAGGCACTTCTAAAGCACAACTCTCTGGCCAGGAACCAAAGCTGGACTTCGCCTGAAGCAGCCACAGCGCAACTCTCTGCGAGGAGCCGAAGGCAACAAACACTACTTTCCCACCCTTGCCTGCTTCACCAAGGACCGTTACCTACTGCCCCTGACACGACACCCCAGACTTAAGCCCCACTAACGGCACCTTCTCATCCTGGCATTTAACTCCCAGGCACTACCTACGCTGAAACTGACCATTCCCCTCCCAGGCACCTCCCAAGCGTCGTCTCAGACATTCTGCTTCCCATACTACACGGGAAGGCTACGTCTCAAAGACCTTCCTGCCATTCTGACGCTGTGCCCCAGCCCCTCGCCTCGCAAAAGAGTCCCTCTACTTAGCGTGCATAGTCCCACGCGTCTCGAGGCAACCTCACTGCTCACAACTCCCACGGCAGACGCCAGCCATGCTGCAGACCTTGACAAGTTCCTCTTCGTCATCTGCCAGAAACAAACCAAAAACAGGGAACAGCTTGTGGTGGCCCTCATCTCACCCCCCCCCCAGACATCCCGCCCGGCCTGTTCCTTACCAACCCTCGGGCTCCTCCAAAGCTCCTCAACACTGGCCTCGCCTGTCCCAAAGCCATTCCACAGGCTGATTCCAAGCGTCTCCTGCTCTCCATGCCCTACAAGAGCAAAAAAATCCAATGGCCACGGTTCTTGCAAAAGTCACCGAGCCCGCAATCCTTCTCCTTATCTCCCTGACTCACCACAAGCTCTCAGCCGACTCCAGAGGTCCAGGGCAAGACCTGCAGTACCAAACACAAATACTAAAAGCACTGAACACCTTCTTCTCAATTCTAAGCTACCGCACATGCACACAAACCCCTTACCTCCTCACAGCCCTCCCCACTTGGCCCCTTCACCTCTCCCGAGTTACCTGTGGCACCTGAAACACAAAGGCAAACAGACAAACCCTGAGAGAGGGTTCAAAGTCACACCCTCCCCTCCGGAAGCCCCCGCTCCCTCTCCCTTCGCTCTGCTACTCCTCCGCTGGCCTTTGCTACGCTTCCCTCCTCTGCTTTGAGCCCGCGCACCGCCTGCAGAACACAACAGGAAGAGCTGGTTTTCATTTCACAAAAGTTTCAAGACACTCACTCACTCACTCGCTGCTGCAGTCTGCTAAGCGGAACTCACCGAGTGCAGGACAGCTCTGGAGCACCCAGCTCCGCTTCGCTCCTCGCTCCGCACCTACCGATTTAAAAACACACAGCCAGGCATAAGATAAGCACCCCCAGGAGAATCAACTGGAACTGGCTGCTGACACCACAAAGTGACTCACTTGGTACCCTCACTCAGCTCAACCCCCCTCCATCAGCCTCTCACACGGGGCTAACCACCAAGCCATCTGCGAGAACAACCGGGCCTTCTTCACAGCAACGCCAAGCAAAAGCTTATTCTGCCTCTAAGTCTCAGCCCAAGATCACGCCGACCCGCAGGTTTGACAGGCATACACAGACTCATATTCACACAGTATCACAGTATGTTAGAGATTGGAAGGGACCTCGAAAGATCATCTAGTCCAATCCCCCTGCCGGAGCAGGAACACCTAGATAATGTTACACAGGAATGCGTCCAGGCGGGTTTTGAATGTCTCCAGGGAAGGAGACTCCACAACCTCCCTGGGCAGCCTGTTCCAGTGTTCCGTCACCCTCACTGAGAAGAAGTTTCTTCTCAAGTTTAAGTGGAACCTATTTGTGTTCCAGTTTGTACCCATTACCCCTTGTCCTATCATTGTTTGCCACTGAGTAGAGCCTGGCTCCGTCCTCGTGACACTCCCCCTTTATATATTTATAGACACTGATAAGGTCACCCCTCAGTCTCCTCTTCTCCAAACTATAGAGACCCAGCTCCCTCAGTCTTTCCTCATAAGGGAGATGTTCCACTCCCTTAATCATCTTTGTTGCCCTGCGCTGGACTCTCTCCAGCAGCTCCCTGTCCTTCTTGAACTGAGGGGCCCAGAACTGGACACAATACTCCAGATGCGGTCTCACCAGGGCAGAGTAGAGGGGAAGGAGGACCTCTCTCGACCTACTAACCACCGCCCTTCTAATACACCCCAGGATGCCATTGGCCTTCTTAGCCACAAGGGCACAGTGTTGGCTCATGGTCATCCTGTTGTCCACTAGTACCCCCAGGTCCCTCTCCCCTACACTGCTCTCTAACAGGTCGTTCCCCAACCTATACTGGAACCTGGGGTTGTTCCTGTCCAGATGCAGGACTCTACACTTTCCCTTATTATATTTCATCAAGTTACTCCCTGCCCAACTCTCCAGCCTGTCCAGGTCTCGCTGGATGGCAGCACAGCCTTCTGGCGTATCAGCCACTCCTCCCAGCTTAGTGTCATCAGCAAACTTGCTGATAGTACACTCAATTCCCTCATCTAAATCATTGATGAATATATTAAATAATACTGGTCCCAGTACTGACCCTTGAGGCACTCCACTAGTTACAGGTCTCCAACTAGACTCAGCCCCATAGACTACAACTCTCTGGCTTCTCTCCTTCAGCCAGTTCGCAGTCCACCTCACTACCTGATCATCCAGTCCACACTTCCTCATTTTAGCCGCGAGGATGCTGTGGGAGACTGTGTCAAATGCTTTGCTGAAGTCAAGGTAGACCACATCCACCGCTCTGCCATCATCCATCCACCGTGTTATTTCCTCATAAAAGGCTAAGAGATTGGTCAAACATGATTTCCCCCTGGTGAAGCCATGTTGACTGCCCCTCATAACCTTCTTATCCTTGATATGCCTTAAGATGGTACCAAGGATAAGGTGTTCCATCACTTTCCCAGGGATGGAGGTGAGGCTGACCCGTCTGTAGTTACCCGGGTCCTCCTTCTTGCCCTTTTTGAAGACTGGAGTGACATTTGCTTTCCTCCAGTCCTCAGGCACCTCTCCCGTTTCCCAAGACTTGGTAAAGATGATGGAGAGTGGTCTAGCAATGACTTCCGCCAGTTCCCTCAGCACCCGCGGGTGCATCCCATCTGGACCCATGGATTTATGGATGTCCAGATTGCTCAACTGGTCTCTAACCCATTCCTCATCGACTAAGGCAAACCGCTCCGTCGACCTGACTTCATCTAAGGTCTCAGGGGTACAGGGACCTTCAGGACTGCCCGCAGCAGAGTAGACAGAGACAAAGAAGACATTCAGTAACTCTGCCATCTCTGTATCTTCTGTCACCAGGGCACCCATCCCGTTCATCAGTGGGCCTACATTGCCTCTGGTGTTAGTTTTGTCTGCCATGTATTTAAAAAAGCTCTTTTTGCTGTCCTTGACCCTTCTTGCCAGGTTTAATTCTAAGGATGCCTTAGTCCTCCTAGATGCCTTCCTACATCCTCTAGCAGCAGCCTTATATTCCTCCCAAGTGGCCAGCCCCTCCTTCCATGACCTGTAAACTCTCCTCTTCCACTTGAGCATACCCAGCAATTCCCTATTTAGTCACGCAGGTCTCTTGGCCCTCTTCCTTGACTTCCTACGTGTCAGGATGCTCCGATCTTGAGCACGGAGAAAGCAGTCCTTGAATGTCAACCAATCTCAACACAGACCCTCACACCCTCTGGCTCAGACACTCACTCGACATAGACTATCACGCCCACTCCCAAGCAGACTCCCTGGCCCCGACTCATTAACTACAAGCTTATTCTCAGAGCTCTCCTGTCCATTCACACAGCTCATCAAGAGGAGAGAACTACACTGTCAATATAAAACCCCAACACCTACCTTCCACAGTTCAAGAATTCCAGCTGACAGAAAAGCAGAGACAAGCAGAAAACTCACAGCTAGCTTATTAATAGAGAAAACTATACAGATAGCAAAGCATGCTTCTCATGGTTCCTTATCTTACCAACCCCAAGGACCCCGGGAAGACCATCGGCAAACCAGCTCCGACAATCGTCATGGCAGTGCCAGGTGGCAGGCCCAACCTTAGCGGGCGTCCCCGCGCAGGCAACCTTCACCTGCCTGGGATGAGCTTCTGCCTCCCTCACACAGCATGAGGCTCGGGCTTTCATACTCACAAAAAAGCACGCTCATTGCTATGCAGGGGGCCAGACCTCAACACTGGCCTCGCCTGTCCCAAAGCCATTCCACAGTCTGATTCCAAGCGTCTCCTGCTCTCCATGCCCTACAAGAGCAAAAAAACCCAATGGCCACGGTTCTTGCAAAAGTCACCGAGCCCGCAATCCTTCTCCTTACCTCCCTGACTCACCACAATCATTTATCTGATTCCAAATATCCAGGGCAAGACCTGCAATATCTAACACAAAACTGAAGCTGTGTTCTTCTGAACACTGAGTCACCGCACTCTAAAACAAACCCTCACCTTTTCACACCCCGAAAAGGAACCTGGAGCAGTGCCCCAGAAGACAATTGCTGTTTTGTCTGAGGCAAAATCTGTTCTTTTCTGAACTCTTGTAAGTACAGAAAAGAAACACATAGCCCACTTTTAAATAGCCAATGTAATCAATCAGAATATGAAGAACAAGTCCAAACAACAGGCTTACCATGTTTAGTTTTAGTAGTGATGTGGAAGTGACAACACAGATCACAATCAAATGCACTCATTGAAACTGTCAAGCTGTACTACCCCGCCCACTATGAGATGGTGCTATAAAAAATCCCATTTCATTTTTGTCATCTTTATGGCACATTTCTGACCTATTCTTGCTATTCTGATGCTGTTCCCCATCCCTCTTCTGCCAAAACGTAGTGTTTCTGCTTAGATTTTATAACAACCTAAGTCTCAAACAATACTTACTGCTCAGGGGTCCCATACTAGACACCTGAGTGTTTACAGCATCCACCCAAATCATTTCTCTCATCTGCCATAACAACAGGAAAAAATAAAAACAACATTGTAGCCATATAAGATTTTAAAAGCAAACAAATAAAGAGAAGTACTCTGAAATCTTAACTACATGCAGACTGTGAAGAACCAGCCTCTCCTATGCTTTAGCCTTTTAACATAATGAAAGAGCTGACTATAAACCATTCTTAGACCTTTCTCTACCAAATACCACCATTTCTTTAAGAGCCTCATCGCAAAACAATAATAATATTCCCTTTTAGTGTTCTGTAAACCTAAGCATTGAACTTAGCTTTTATAATACCACAGACCCAAAAGCACTCTTATAAAAGCCCTTAGTCACGTAACCTGTATATTTATTCAGTAACCACAACATGCAAAAAAGCACAGAAACAATCTACCATTAATGAGAACATAAACCAAAACAAACTTCTGTGATTATTTCTGTAGCTGAAAACAACAGAAAAAAAACACTTAGCTTAGTACCACCAATAACATCTCAAAGAAAAAACACAGCACAAAAGACTTTAGTGGCACATACACACCTAAATATTCTGACAGCTTAAAACTTAGACCTAAAAAAAAAACATTGTTAAAAACTACAAAAAAACAGAAAACTTTAAAAACACAAAACACCCCAGAAACCTTACCATAGCAAGAGCCCAGCTTTAAAAAAGCCCCTTTGAGTCAAAGCTGTGCCTTATATACCCCAGGCCCTACCCAGAACCCCTCCCTCAATTCCCTGGCTCAGGGGTGGGGCAAATTACCAGCTAGGATAAAAACAGCCTGACAAGGTACAGCTGGATCTTTTTAATCTGGGTTTTGTTTCTTGGTTGCTTTGTGGTTTGAACTTTTTGGGCTTATTTTTTTTTCTTTAAATTTGCATTCAGAATTTGCAAACTACATAGCTTCACTTTTATTCTGTTAGATTTTGAATTATATTTGGTTTCAGACCACATAGGTTTTTTTTGTCTCAGACAAAAAGCTTTTTGGGGCTCAGACTCACATGGGTTTCTTTCCACACAGGCTGGTTCAGTCTCATGTATTTAAATTGCACAGACACTCCAGCTGAGACTTGGGCTCAAGCTGGCATTCACTGACTCACACATCCATACAAGTCATACATTGAGACTAACACAGACTCCCTGGCTCAGACTTGCTTTCACACTTTAAGTGAAAAAAGACATTGAGGTTATTTAGCCAGGGTCAGCCATGCTTAGAACACCCAAGTAACAACTTATTTCATGGTCTTGTCATTTTCATAAAACTGTATTTTTTACTTCTTGTTAGTGTTTTCTAAGGGGTGTACATGTTAGAATAAAGGGATGGAAAACCTTTGAAGTTTAGTGGATGAGTAGTGAAATGACAGGAGAGAGAAATGATAGTCGCTGAGGCAAGGGTGCAGCTTCTATATTTCTTTGTGTGTCCTTGTTTCCATTTCTTTTGTAGGTGTTGCAGATAACTCCAGAGAGGTGAAACTGCAAACTGAGGAGGGCTGTGAGAAGGTAAGGGGGCTGTCTGGGTGTGTTAGGTGATTTAGATTTGAGAAGAGCATGGCAAAGGGGTTCAATATTTGTATTTGGTGTTGCAGGGCCTGCCTTCTTCCATTGGAGTCAAATGAGTGCTTGAGGTGAGTCAGGGAGGCAAGGAGAAGGGTTGTGAGGTTGGGCACTTTTTCTAAGCACTGTGGTCATTTGTTTCTATTGTACTCCTAGGACCTGGAGAGAAGGAGAGGCTCAGTGTTGGACTCTACTATGGGATTGGAACAGGAAAACATAATGTTGAGGAGCTTTGAAGGAAGAAGAGGGCTGTTACAGACTAGGTCAGTATTGGTGGGTGGGGTGGTGGTGATGATGATGGCCAGCACAGGGTGTTCCTGTTGGTTCCTTTGTTTGTTGCAGGTTAGACAGAGGAACTTGGTAGCTGAGGCAAGATCCCAAGACTTTGATGTGGGTGTCCTGAGCATCCATGAGACCCATGGCACTATGGAAGTTAAGTAGAAGGATTGCTGCTTGGGACTGGAGAGTGAGAGACAAGGTCAGGAGGGCAGGAAGGGGTTTGAAGTGTAGCATGGGGCTGAGGGGAAGACAGGGGGTTACTTTGCAGCATGAGCTTACATGGGTAGGGCTGCTACAGCTTGACTGTGTTATGGAGTGAGGATGTCCCCCACAACCCTTCCCTTAGTGCCCTGAGTTAGGGGTGGGGCAAACCCCCAGCTGGGATAAAAACACCCTAACAATCCACAGCTGGGTCTTATTTTACCTGCCTCAGGTTCATTGGCTGCTCCCCAGCTTTCATTTTCTGACTTTCTTTCTGTGGTTTAACTCACATTCAAGACTCGGAGACCACACTGACTGGTTCACACTCATACTCGCGTTTAAATTGCACAGACACTCTCTGGCTCAGATTTTGCCTCACGCTCACTTAGGCTCAGTCTGACACTGACTGGCTCATACATCCACATAAATCTCTTACTGATTGTGTCACAGAAGTTCTGGTTCAAACTACTTGGATAAGGCTCCCTGGCTCAAACTCACTCTCATTGTCTAGCTGAAAACTAACATTCAGAGGACTCAGTCAAGGTGAGCTGTGCTTGAAACACCCAAGTAATAACTTATTTCAGGGTCGGCTGCAGCTTCTATTTTTCTCTCTGTGTGTGCTTGTTTCAATTTTGTTTTTAGGTGCCACAAGTAACTCGAGAGAGGTCAAGCTGCCAACTGCAGAGGGCTGGGAGAAGGTAGAAGGCTTGTTTGTGTGAGTGGTGCCTCAGAGCTGAGAATAACATGGCAAAGGGTTCAGTACTTATGTTTGTTATTGCAGGTCCTCCCTTCTATCTCTGAAGTCAGATGAGTGTTTGAGGTGAGGCAGAGAGGTAACAATAGTGGTTTTGGGGGTCCGTCACTCTTTGCAAGCACCATGGTCGATTCTCCCTATTGTACTCCTAGGTCCTGCAGGGGAGGAGAAGCCCAGCATCGTATTTTGCAGTAGATTAGTAGAAGGTGAACATAATACTAAGAAGGCAAAGTAGAGCTACAGAAGAGGCTGGCATCAATGGCTGGGGTGGTGGAGATGACGGCCTGCGCAGCATGTTACCCTTTATTTCTTTGTTTCTGGCAGATGATGAAGAGGAACTTGGCAGTGGCTGAAACATGGCTGGTGTCTGCCGTGGGAGTTGTGAGCAGGGAGGCTGCCTCGAGACCCATGGCACTATGGACGTAGAGTGACTCCTTTAAGAAGCGAAGGGGTGGGGGACAATGTCAGAATGGCAGGAAGGATTTGAGATGTAGCATTCCAATGTAGTATGTGAAGCAGAATGTCTGAGAAGATGCTTGGAGGTGCCTGGGAGGGGAATGGTCAGTTTTACCATAGGTAGTGCCTGAGAGTTAAATGCCAGGATGAAAAGGTGCCGTTTGTGGCGCTCAAGTCTGGGGTGTTGTGTCAGGGACTATAGGTAACGGTCCTTGGTGAAACACACAAAGATAGAAAGTACTGTTTGTCCTCTTTGGCTCCTTCTTGAAGTGTTCTGCTTTGGCTGCTCCCCAAAAATTCAAGCTTTGGTTCCTAAACAGAGAGTTGTGCTTTAGAAGTGCCTGGAGAAGTCCTGATCCTGGGAGACCTTCCTAGATACGGTTGGCTGCTTCCTGGGACGCGGGCTGGCCCCCTGCGTAGCAATGAGCGTGCGTTTTTGTGAGTATGAAAGCCCGAGCCTCATGCTGTGTGAGGGAGGCAGAAGCTCATGCCAGGCAGGTGAAGGTTGCCTGCGCGGGGACGCCCGCTAAGGTTGGGCCTGCCACCTGGCACTGCCATGACGATTGTCGGAGCTGGTTTGCCGATGGTCTTCCCGGGGTCCTTGGGGTTGGTAAGATAAGGAGCCATGAGAAGCATGCTTTGCTATCTGTATAGTTTTCTCTATTAATAAGCTAGCTGTGAGTTTTCTGCTTGTCTCTGCTTTTCTGTCAGCTGGAATTCTTGAACTGTGGAAGGTAGGTGTTGGGGTTTTATATTGACAGTGTAGTTCTCTCCTCTTGATGAGCTGTGTGAATGGACAGGAGAGCTCTGAGAATAAGCTTGTAGTTAATGAGTCGGGGCCAGAGAGTCTGCTTGGGAGTGGGTGTGATAGTCTATGTCGAGTGAGTGTCTGAGCCAGAGGGTGTGAGGGTCTGTGTTGAGATTGTCTGAATATGAGTCTGTGTATGCCTGTCAAACCTGCGGGTCGGCGTGATCTTGGGCTGAGACTTAGAGGCAGAATAAGCTTTTGCTTGGCGTTGCTGTGAAGAAGGCCCGGTTGTTCTCGCAGATGGCTTGGTGGTTAGCCCCGTGTGAGAGGCTGATGGAGGAGGGTTGAGCTGGGTGAGGGTACCAAGTGAGTCACTTTGCGGTGTCAGCAGCCAGTTCCAGTTGATTCTCCTGGGGGTGCTTATCTTATGCCTGGCTGTGTGTTTTTAAATCGGTAGGTGCGGAGCGAGGAGCGAAGCGGAGCTGGGTGCTCCAGAGCTGTCCTGCACTCGGTGAGTTCCGCTTAGCAGACTGCAGCAGCGAGTGACTGAGTGCGTGAGCGTCTTGAAACTTTTGTGAAATGAAAACCAGCTCTTCCTGTTGTGTTCTTCAGGCGGTGCGTGGGCTCAAAGCAGAGGAGGGAAGCATAGCAAAGGCCAGCGGAGGAGTAGCAGAGCGAAGGGAGAGGGAGCGGGGGCTTCCGGAGGGGAGGGTGTGACTTTGAACCCTCTCTCAGGGTTTGTCTGTTTGCCTTTATGTTTCAGGTGCCACAGGTAACTCGGGAGAGGTGAAGGGGCCAAGTGGGGAGGGCTGTGAGGAGGTAAGGGGTTTGTATGTGTTTGAGATAGGTTAGAATTGAGTAAAATGTATTCAATGCATGTAGTAGTAGTGTTTGGTATTGCTTATCTTGCGATATTTGAAAATTTTTTGGTACTCTTAAGCTTGTTGACAGTTCTATATTTTTGTCTGTTTTTTTGTCACCTGGAATTTTTCAACTTTTGAACATCTGTGGTGGTATTTTATAATTACAGTATAGTTTTGTACCTTTAATCATTTCTATGGCGGACAGCATTTCTCATGGCTTATCTTTGAGCAACGGTCTTTGCAGCGACATAGTTTTGGCAGCCAGGTTTCTTACTAAGTTCCTGGGAATATGTTTCCCGCAAATTTATTCTAGCAATGCAGAGGTGTTCTTGTCGGGGACTAGTGGAGGTATAGTTTGAGCCTGTGTGAAAGGCATCAGGCTGCTGCATTTGCCAAGCGAGTGACCGGACGTAGATACGTGGAAGCGTGTGAGGGTGGTTCTACACTTAGGGCTTGTGTGTGTGCATGGGACATGGCTTGTCGATTTTAAATATTTTTTCTTTTCAGGTCTTTAGATGTTTAGAAACTAAAATAGCAGACATGGACTTTTTTTTCTTTTCCTCCCCCATTTAGGCTTTTTTTAGTGCTTCCAGCCAGTCACCAAGGTGATGTTCGTCACCACCTATGGTTGAGCAGGGGTCGGTGCACATACGGTGTTTTCAGGTAGGGTAATTTTGAGGCTTCAGGGAATTTAGTTGCTGAGAATTCCTGAATCCAGGCTGGGGGGGGGGGGAGGTGTGGTGTGTTGTTTTGTATTAGGAAAGAACATATCACAGTTGGTGTGGCAGCCTTTAAGTTTCATATATGGGTGTAGGTGGCGGTGAACTATGTTTTGGTGCAGTGAGTGCTGTCGGTTGGGTGCAAATATATAGCTTTACAGACATATGGGTAAATAAATGGAGGGGAGGATGTTTAGAGGTCATATTGTAATGATATTGATAGAAATGTGTTTCTGTTTGCAGGTTATTATGTTGAGAACCTGTAGATTCCAGAGGAGCTCCATCTGTTCTGGATGGCTGCTTGCAACATGTAGAAGATTTCAGATGGAGACAGGAAACCTATCCATGTCAAATGGAAGGCTGCATTGCTGTGTGTATAAGGACATCTGATGGCTATCTGACAAAGCATGCTACCTGTCGAGCATTTTGTGTAAGTAGTAAAGCCTTGCTGGTTTTCTAAGGATGAACTGTAAAAA
This sequence comes from Pezoporus flaviventris, assembly GCF_033815535.1. Taxonomy (NCBI): domain Eukaryota; kingdom Metazoa; phylum Chordata; class Aves; order Psittaciformes; family Psittacidae; genus Pezoporus; species Pezoporus flaviventris. The sequence goes on from NW_026892934.1 coordinate 184,466, forward strand.
GTGAACTGTGTCATTTATGTATGTAAATGCATTTAAATGAAATGTATGATGCTACTAATTAAGTTCATGTAAGGTAAATGTTAATGATATTGCCCTTAGAATGCTGGTGTTAGGGATAGAATGGCACTGCTAGTCTTGGAAAGTTGCTGTTCAACTTAAAATGAATGTCTTAGTCCTAGAATTCTGGTGTTAGTCTTAAAACGAAAGTCTTAGTGCTAAAATGCTGCTCTTAGTCTTAAAATCCATGTCCTAATCTCAGAATGTTGGTGTTCATCTTAGACTTCTGGTGTTAGTCTTAGGGTGCATGTCTGTCTTAGAAAGTATGACTTAGAATGCTGATCTTAGTATCAAAATCATGGTATGAGTTTTAGAATGCATGTTAATGTTAGTTTGTGGGTTGTTGTCGATTTAGGGCTTGTGTGTATGCGTGTGAGGTGGACTGTCGATTTAAAATGTCTTTTCCTTTTTGGATTTTCAGATATTTAGAAACAAAAAATCGCAGATGGTGGATATTGTTTTTCTCCCTCTCCGGCCAGGGAATTTTTTTCCCAGTCCCAGCCGGTCTGCCTCGCACCATTTGTCAATGCCTATGTTTCAGCAATGTTTGCTGCACGGACAGAGTTTTGATGTGCAGGATGTTCCTGGGACAGGGGTGCCTATGTATTTATTCTCATCAAGGCAGGGGTACGTGTCAGTAGGGAAGAGCAGAGGCAGGTTTTGGGCCCGTGATGCCGGTGGCAGGGGAATGCATTTGGGATGTATCTGAGCATATATAGATTCATGCAAGCATGTGTGGGCAATTCTTGCATTTGGGCTTTTCTCTTGCCATTGAATGTGGGTTGTCAATTTAACATGTTTTTAGAGCTTGGATGCTTTTAGAACTTAAAAGTTTTAGAAATTAGCGTCTAATTGGAGAATGTACTGTCTCAAAAGAGAACTTGGTATCTAATAGATGATCCAGGTCTGTGATTGGAGAAACTTGTGTCTAATTGGAGAATGTATCGTTTCAATGGAGAACTTAGCGTTTCACTGGGGAGTGGAGCATTTCAAAGCAGGACATAGCATTTCAATGCAGATTTTAGCATTTGAATGCTGAATTTAGCGTTTGAATGTAGAATTTAGTATTTCAGAGCAGAACTCAGCGTTTCTATATTAAACTGAGCATTTCAATGGACAGTTTGTTTATTTCAGAAATTAATATTTCAACTTAGTGTTTCAATGCCCAATGTTCACGGAGAACCTACTCTTGTATTTCACAACCTAAAATTTCAATGCATATTCAGGTATTCTTCAGGTATGAAACCGAAGAGAGACTGCAGTGATGGTGACACCGTTACAAAGCTGACTGGGTGCTGAAGAGGCCCAGCACCACATTTCCCTACTGGCCCTTCTGCTGTGGGAGCATATGCCAAAGGTTCATTTTGTGCTGACTGTGTTGCTGCACAGGAGAGCGCAGATTCTGGATTGATTGCATTCAAATGCTTTTCATGTATGAAATAGAGCAGTGAAAGCAATGATGGAGGCACGGATGCAAAGGTGATTGTGTGCTGAACAGGCCCAGCACCAGCTTTCAATCCTGGCTCTACTGCTGTGGCAGCAGAGGCCAAACGTTCGAGCTATACTCACTGAGCTGCCGGGCAGCTGAGGGCGACCACCCGAGAATTTGTATTCAAATGGACTTTTAGGTATGAAACCGAGGAGAGACTGCAATGATGGTGACACCGTTGCAAAGCTGCTTGTGTGCTGAATAGGCCCTGCACTAGCTTTCAATGCTGGTCCTTCTGCCGTGGGAGCAGATGCCACTGTTCATTCTGTGCTCACTGTGTTGCTGTGCAGCAGAGAGCAGGCTCTGGACTGATTCCATTCAAATGCTTTTCCTGCATGAAAGTGAGCAGTGAAAGCAACGACGGAGGCACCAATGTAAAGGTGATTGTGTGTTGAACAGGTCCAGCACCAGCTTTCAATCCTGGCTCTTCTGCTGTGGGAGCAGAGGCCAAACGTTCCTGCTGTACTCACTGTGCTGCTGGGCAGCTGAGAGAGACCACCTGAGAATTTGGATTCAAATTGACTTTTAGGGATGAAACCGAGGAGAGACTGCAATGATGGTGACACCGTTGCAAAGCTGCTTGTGTGCTGAAGAGGCCCAGCACTAGCTTTCCCTGCTGGTCCTTCTGCTGTGGGAGCAGATGCCACTGTTCATTCTGTGCTGACTGTGTTGCTGCGCAGCAGAGAGTAGGCTCTGGACTGATTCCATTCAAAAGCTTTTCCTGCATGAAAGTGAGCAGTGAAAGCAACGATGGAGGCACCAATGTAAAGGTGATTGTGTGCTGAACAGGTCCAGCACCAGCTTTCAATCCTGGCTCTTCTTTTGTGGGAGCAGAGGCCCAACGTTCGTGCTGTACTCACTGTGCTGCTGGGCAGCTGAGAGAGACCACCTGAGAATTTGGATTCAAATGGACTTTTAGGTATGAAACCGAGGAGAGACTGCAATGATGGTGACACCGTTGCAAATCTGCTTGTGTGCTGAACAGACCCAGCACTAGCTTTCCCTGCTGGTCCTTCTGCTGTGCGAGCAGAATCCACTGTTCATTCTGTGCTGACTGTGTTGCTGCGCTGCCAGCAGAGAGCAGGCTCTGGACTGATTCCATTCAAATGCTTTTCCTGTATGAAAGTGAGCAGTGAAAGCAACGATGGAGGCACCAATGTAAAGGTGATTGTGTGCTGAACAGGTCCTGCACCAGCTTTCAATCCTGGCTCTTCTGCTGTGGGAGCAGAGGCCAAACGTTCGTGCTGTACTCACTGTGCTGCTGGGCAGCTGAGAGAGACCACCTGACAATTTGGATTCAAATGGACTTTTAGGTATGAAACCGAGGAGAGATTGCAGTGATGGTGACACCGTTGCAAAGCTGACTGTGTGCTGAAGAGGCCCAGCACTAGCTTTTCCTGCTGGTCCTTCTGCCGTGGGAGCAGATGCCACTGTTCATTCTGTGCTGACTGTGTTGCTGCCAGCAGAGAGCCGGCTCTGGACTGATTCCATTCAAATGCTTTTCCTGTATGCAAGTGAGCAGTGAAAGCAACGATGGAGGCACCAATGTAAAGCTCATTGTGTGCTGAACTCAGCACCAGCTTTCAATCCTGGCTCTTCTGCTGTGGGAGCAGAGGCCAAATGTTTGTGCTGTACTCACTGTGCTGCTGGGCAGCTGAGAGAGACCATATGAGAATTTGGATTCAAATGGACTTTTAGGTATGAAACCGAGGAGAGACTGCAATGATGGTGACACCGTTGCAAAGCTGCTTGTGTGCTGAAGAGGCCCAGCACTAGCTTTCCCTGCTGGTCCTTCTGCCGTGGGAGCAGATGCCACTGTTCATTCTGTGCTGACTGTGTTGCTGCCAGCAGAGAGCAGGCTCTGGACTGATATCATTCAAATGCTTTTCCTGTATGAAAGTGAGCAGTGAAAGCAACGATGGAGGCACCAATGTAAAGGAGATTGTGTGCTGAAGAGGCCCAGCACTAGCTTTCCCTGCTGGTCCTTCTGCTGTGGGGGCAGATGCCACTGTTCATTCTGTGCTGACTGTTTTGCTGCCAGCAGAGAGAAGGCTCTGGACTGATTCCATTCAAATGCTTTTCCTGTATGAAAGTGAGCAGTGAAAGCAACGATGGAGGCACCAATGTAAAGGTGATTGTGTGCTGAACAGGTCCAGCACCAGCTTTCAATCCTGGCTCTTCTGCTGTGGGAGCAGAGGCCAAACGTTCGTGCTGGACTCACTGTGCTGCTGGGCAGCTGAGAGTGACCACCTGAGAATTTGGATTCAAATGGACTTTTAGGTATGAAACCGAGGAGAGACTGCAATGATGGTGACACCGTTGCAAAGCTGCTTGTGTGCTGAAGAGGCCCAGCACTAGCTTTCCCTGCTGGTCCTTCTGCTGTGGGAGCAGATGCCACTGTTCATTCTGTGCTGACTGTGTTGCTGCCAGCAGAGAGCAGGCTCTGGACTGATTCCATTCAAATGCTTTTCCTGTATGAAAGTGAGCAGTGAAATCAACGATGGAGGCACCAATGTAAAGGTGATTGTGTGCTGAACAGGTCCAGCACCAGCTTTCAATCCTGGCTCTTCTGCTGTGGGAGCAGAGGCCAAATGTTCGTGCTGTACTCACTGTGCTGCTGGGCAGCTGAGAGAGACCACTTGAGTATTTGGATTCAAATGGACTTTTAGGTATGAAACCGAGGAGAGACTGCAATGATGGTGACACCGTTGCAAAGCTGCTTGTGTGCTGAAGAGGCCCAGCACTAGCTTTCCCTGCTGGTCCTTCTGCCGTGGGAGCAGATGCCACTGTTCATTCTGTGCTGACTGTGTTGCTGCCAGCAGAGAGCCGGCTCTGGACTGATTCCGTTCAAATGCTTTTCCTGTATGAAAGTGAGCAGTGAAAGCAACGATGGAGGCACCAATGTAAAGGTGATTGTGTGCTGAACAGGTCCAGCACCAGCTTTCAATCCTGGCTCTTCTGCTGTGGGAGCAGAGGCCAAACGTTCGTGCTGTACTCACTGTGCTGCTGGGCAGCTGAGAGAGACCACTTGAGTATTTGGATTCAAATGGACTTTTAGGTATGAAACCGAGGAGAGACTGCAATGATGGTGACACCGTTGCAAAGCTGCTTGTGTGCTGAAGAGGCCCAGCACTAGCTTTCCCTGCTGGTCCTTCTGCCGTGGGAGCAGATGCCACTGTTCATTCTGTGCTGACTGTGTTGCTGCCAGCAGAGAGCAGGCTCTGGACTGATTCCATTCAAATGCTTTTCCTGCATGAAAGTGAGCAGTGAAAGCAACGATGGAGGCACCAATGTAAAGGTGATTGTGTGCTGAACAGGTCCAGCACCAGCTTTCAATCCTGGCTCTTCTGCTGTGGGAGCAGAGGCCAAACGTTCGTGCTGTACTCACTTTGCTGCTGGGCAGCTGAGAGAGACCAATTGAGAATTTGGATTCAAATGGACTTTTAGGTATGAAACTGAGTAGAGACTACAATGATGGTGCCACCGTTGAAAAGTTGACTGTGTGCTGAAGAGGCCCAGCACTAGCTTTCCTTGCTGGTCCTTCTGCTTTGGGAGCAGATGCCACTGTTCATTCTGTGCTGACTGTGTTGCTGCGCAGCAGAGAGCAGGCTCTGGACTGATTCCATTCAAATGTTTTTCCTGCATGAAAGTGAGCAGTGAAAGCAACGATGGAGGCACCAATGTAAAGGTGATTGTGTGCTGAACAGGTCCAGCACCAGCTTTCAATCCTGGCTCTTCTGCTGTGGGAGCAGAGGCCAAACGTTCGTGCTGTACTCACTGTGCTGCTGGGCAGCTGAGAGAGACCACCTGAGAATTTGGATTCAAATGGACTTTTAGGTATGAAACCGAGGAGAGACTGCAATGATGGTGACACCGTTGCAAAGCTGCTTGTGTGCTGAAGAGGCCCAGCACTAGCTTTCGCTGCTGGTCCTTCTGCCGTGGGAGCTGATGCCACTGTTCATTCTGTGCTGAATGTGTTGCTGCGCTGCCAGCAGAGAGCAGGCTCTGGACTGATTCCATTCAAATGCTCTTCCTGTATGAAAGTGAGCAGTGAAAGCAACGATGGAGGCACCAATGTCAAGGTGATTGTGTGCCGAACAGGTCCAGCACCAGCTTTCAATCCTGGCTCTTCTGCTGTGGGTGCAGAGGCCAAACGTTCGTGCTGTACTCACTGTGCTGCTGGGCAGCTGAGAGAGAGCACCTGAGAATTTGGATTCAAATGGACTTTTAGGTATGAAACCGAGGAGAGACTGCAATGATGGTGACACCGTTGCAAAGCTGATTGTGTGCTGAAGAGGCCCAGCACTAGATTGCCCTGCTGGTCCTTCTGCTGTGGGAGCAGATGCCACTGTTCATTCTGTGCTGACTGTGTTGCTGCCAGCAGAGAGCCGGCTCTGGACTGATTCCATTCAAATGCTTTTCCTGTATGTAAGTGAGCAGTGAAAGCAACGATGGAGGCACCAATGTAAAGGTGATTGTGTGCTGAACAGGTCCAGCAGCAGCTTTCAATCCTGGCTCTTCTGCTGTGGGAGCAGAGGCCAAACGTTCCTGCTGTACTCACTGTGCTGCTGGGCAGCTGAGAGAGACCACTTGAGTATTTGGATTCAAATGGACTTCTAGGTATGAAACCGAGGAGAGACTGCAATGATGGTGACACCGTTGCAAAGCTGCTTGTGTGCTGAAGAGGCCCAGCACTAGCTTTCCCTGCTGGTCCTTCTGCTGAGGGAGCAGATGCCACTGTTCATTCTGTGCTGAATGTGTTGCTGGGCTGCCAGCAGAGAGCAGGCTCTGGACTGATTCCATTCAAATGCTTTTCCTGTATGAAAGTGAGCAGTGAAAGCAACGATGGAGGCACCAATGTAAAGGTGATTGTGTGCTGAACAGGTCCAGCACCAGCTTTCAATCCTGGCTCTTCTGCTGTGGGAGCAGAGGCCAAACGTTCTTGCTGGACTCACTGTGCTGCTGGGCAGCTGAGAGAGACCACTTGAGTATTTGGATTCAAATGGACTTTTAGGGATGAAACCGAGGAGAGACTGCAATGATGGTGACACCGTTGCAAAGCTGCTTGTGTGCTGAAGAGGCCCAGCACTAGCTTTCCCTGCTGGTCCTTCTGCTGTGGGAGCAGATTCCACTGTTCATTCTGTGCTGACTGTGTTGCTGCCAGCAGAGAGCCGGCTCTGGACTGATTCCATTCAAATGCTTTTCCTGTATGAAAGTGAGCAGTGAAATCAACGATGGAGGCACCAATGTAAAGGTGATTGTGTGCTGAACAGGTCCCGCACCAGCTTTCAATCCTGGCTCTTCTTCTGTGGGAGCAGAGGCCAAATGTTCGTGCTGTACTCACTGTGCTGCTGGGCAGCTGAGACCAGCTGAGAATTTGGATTCAAATGGACTTTTAGGTATGAAACCGAGGAGAGACTGCAATGATGGTGACCCCGTTGCAAATCTGCTTGTGTGCTGAAGAGGCCCAGCACTAGCTTTCCCTGCTGGTCCTTCTGCCGTGTGAGCAGATGCCACTGTTCATTCTGTGCTGTGTTGCTGCCAGCAGGGAGCAGGCTCTGGACTGATTCCATTCAAATGCTTTCCCTGTATGAGTGTTAGCAGTGAAAGCAGCGATGGAGGCACCAATGTAAAGGGGATTGTGTGCTGAACAGGTCCAGCACCAGCTTTCAATCCTTGCTCTTCTGCTGTGGGAGCAGAGGCCAAACGTTCGTGCTGTACTCACTGTGCTGCTGGGCAGCTGAGACCAGCTGAGAATTCGGATTCAAATGGACATTTAGGTATGAAACCGAGGAGAGACTGCAATGATGGTGACCCCGTTGCAAAGCTGCTTGTGTGCTGAAGAAGCCCAGGACTAGCTTTCCCTGCTGGTCCTTCTGCTGTGCGAGCAGATGCCACTGTTCATTCTGTGCTGACTGTGTTGCTGCGAAGCAGAGAGCAGGCTCTGGACTGATTCCATTCAAATGCTTTTCCTGTATGAAAGTGAGCAGTGAAAGCAAGGATGGAGGCACCAATGTGAAGGGGATTGTGTGCTGAACAGGTCCCGCACCAGCTTTCAATCCTGGCTCTTCTGCTGTGGGAGCAGAGGCCAAACTTTCGTGATGTACTCACTGTGCTGCTGGGCAGCTGAGAGACACCACCTGAGAATTTGGATTCAAATGGACTTTTAGGTATGAAACCGAGGAGAGACTGCAATGATGGTGACCCCGTTGCAAAGCTGCTTGTGTGCTGAAGAATCAGAGCACTAGCTTCCCCTGCTGGTCCTTCTGCCGTGTGTGCAGATGCCACTGTTCATTCTGTGCTGTGTTGCTGCCAGCAGGAGGCAGGCTCTGGACTGATTCCATTCAAATGCTTTTCCTGTATGAAAGTGAGCAGTGAAAGCAACGATGGAGGCACCAATGTAAAGGGGATTGTGTGCTGAACAGGTCCAGCACCAGCTTTCAATCCTGGCTCTTCTGTTGTGGGAGCAGAGGCCAAACGTTCGTGCTGTACTCACTGTGCTGCTGGGCAGCTGAGACCACCTGAGAATTCGGATTCCAATGGACTTTTAGGTATGAAACCTAGGAGAGACTGCAATGATGGTGACCCCGTTGCAAAGCTGCTTGTGTGCTGAAGAAGCTCGGGACTAGCTTTCCCTGCTGGTCCTTCTGCTGTGCGAGCAGAATCCACTGTTCATTCTGTGCTGACTGTGTTGCTGCGCAGCAGAGAGCAGGCTCTGGACTGATTCCATTCAAATGCTTTTCCTGTATGAAAGTGAGCAGTGAAAGCAACGATGGAGTCACCAATGTAAAGGTGATTGTGTGCCGAACAGGTCCAGCACCAGCTTTCAATCCTGGCTCTTCTGCTGTGGGAGCAGAAGCCAAACGTTCGTGCTGTACTCACTGTGCTCCTGGGCAGCAAAGCGACACCACCTGAGAATTCGGATTCAAATGGACTTTTAGGTATGAAACCGAGGAGAGACTGCAATGATGGTGACACCGTTGCAAAGCTGCTTGTGTGCTGAAGAGGCCCAGCACTAGCTTTCCCTGCTGGTCCTTCTGCCGTGTGAGCAGATGCCACTGTTCATTCTGTGCTGATTGTGTTGCTGCGAAGCAGAGAGCAGGCTCTGGACTGATTCCATTCAAATGCTTTTCCTGTATGAAAGTGAGCAGTGAAAGCAACGATGGAGGCACCAATGTAAAGGTGATTGTGTGCTGAACAGGTCCAGCACCAGCTTTCAATCCTGGCTCTTCTGCTGTGGGAGCAGAGGCCAAACGTTCGTGCTGTACTCACTGTGCTGCTTGGCAGCTGAGAGACACCACCTGAGAATTTGGATTCAAATGGACTTTTAGGTATGAAACCGAGGAGAGACTTCAATGATGGTGACCCCGTTGCAAAGCAGCTTGTGTGCTGAAGAAGCCCATCACTAGCTTTCCCTGATGATCCATCTGCCGTGTGGAGCAGATGCCACTGTTCATTCTGTGCTGTCTGTGTTGCTGCCAGCAGGGAGCAGGCTCTGGGCTGATTCCATTCAAATGCTTTTCCTGTATGAGTGTTAGCAGTGAAAGCAACGATGGAGGCACCAATGTAAAGGTGATTGTGTGCTGAACAGGTCCAGCACCAGCTTTCAATCCTTGCTCTTCTGCTGTGGGAGCAGATGCCAAACATTCGTGCTGTACTCACTGTGCTGCTGGGCAGCTGAGACCACCTGAGAATTTGTATTCAAATGGACTTTTAGGTATGAAACCGAGGAGAGACTGCAATGATGGTGACCCCGTTGCAAAGCTGCTTTTGTGCTGAAGAAGCCCTGCACTAGCTTTCCCTGATGATCCATCTGCCGTGTGAGCAGATGCCACTGTTCATTCTGTGCTGTGTTGCTGCCAGCAGGGAGCAGGCTCTGGACTGATTCCATTCAAATGCTTTTCCTGTATGAAAGTGAGCAGTGAAAGCAGCGATGGAGGCACCAATGTAAAGGGGATTGTGTGCTGAACAGGTCCAGCACCAGCTTTCAATCCTGGCTCTTCTGCTGTGGGAGCAGAAGCCAAACGTTCGTGCTGTACTCACTGTGCTGCTGGGCAGCTGAGCGACACCACCTGAGAATTCGGATTCAAATGGACTTTTAGGTATGAAACCGAGGAGAGACTGGAATGATGGTGACACCGTTGCAAAGCTGCTTTTGTGCTGAAGAAGCCCAGCACTAGCTTTCCCTGATGATCCAACTGCCGTGTGAGCAGATGCCACTGTTCATTCTGTGCTGTGTTGCTGCCAGCAGGGAGCAGACTCTGGACTGATTCCATTCAAATGCTTTTCCTGTATGAGTGTTAGCAGTGAAAGCAACGATGAAGGCACCAATGTAAAGGTGATTGTGTGCTTAAGAGGTCCAGCACCAGCTTTCAATCCTGGCTCTTCTGCTGTGGGAGCAGAGGCCAAACGTTCGTGCTGTACTCACTGTGCTGCTGGGCAGCTGAGAGACACAACCTGAGTATTTGGATTCAAATGGACTTTTAGGTATGAAACCGAGGAGAGACTGCAATGATGGTGACCCCGTTGCAAAGCTGCTTGTGTGCTGAAAAAGCCCAGCACTAGCTTTCCCTGCTGGTCCTTCTGCTGTGCGAGCAGAATCCACTGTTCATTCTGTTCTGACTGTGTCGCTGCGCAGCAGAGAGCAGGCTCCCGACTGATTCCATTCAAATGTTTTTCCTGTATGAAATTGAGCAGTGAAAGCAACGATGAAGGCACCAATGTAAAGGTGATTGTGTGCTGAACAGGTTCAGCACCAGCTTTCAATCCTTGCTCTTCTGCTGTGGGAGCACATGCCAAACGTTCGTGCTGTACTCACTGTGCTGCTGGGCAGCTGAGAGGGGCCAACTGAGAATTTGTATTCAAATGGAATTTTAGGTATGAAACCGAGGAGAGACTGCAATGATGGTGACACCGTTGCAAAGCTGCTTGTGTGCTGAAGAGACACAGCCCTAGCTTTCCCTGCTGGTCCTTCTGCCGTAGGAGCAGATGCCACTGTTCATTCTGTGCTGTGTTGCTGCCAGCAGGGAGCAGGCTCTGGACTGATTCCATTCAAATGCTTTCCCTTTATGAGTGTTAGCAGTGAAAGCAACGATGGAGGCACCAATGTAAAGGGGATTGTGTGCTGAACAGGTCCAGCACCAGCTTTCAATCCTTGCTCTTCTGCTGTGGGAGCAGAGGCCAAACGTTCGTGCTGTACTCCCTGTGCTGCTGGGCAGCTGAGAGAGACCACCTGAGAATTTGGATTCAAATGGACTTTTAGGTATGAAACCGAGGAGAGACTGCAATGATGGTGACCCCGTTGCAAAGCTGCTTGTGTGCTGAAGAGGCCCAGGACTAGCTTTCCCTGCTGGTCCTTCTGCTGTGCGAGCAGAATCCACTGTTCATTCTGTGCTGACTGTGTTGCTGCGAAGCAGAGAGCAGGCTCTGGACTGATTCCATTCAAATGCTTTTCCTGTATGAAATTGAGCAGTGAAAGCAACGATGAAGGCACCAATGTAAAGGTGATTGTGTGCTGAACAGGTCCAGCACCAGCTTTCAATCCTGGCTCTTCTGCTGTGGGAGCAGAGGCCTAACGTTCGTTCTGTACTCACTGTGCTGCTGGACAGCTGAGCGACACCACCTGAGAATTCGGATTCAAATGGACTTTTAGGTATGAAACCGAGGAGAGACTGCAATGATGGTGACACCGTTGCAAAGCTGCTTCTGTGCTGAAGAAGCCCAGCACTAGCTTTCCCTGATAATCCTTCTGCCGTGTGAGCAGATGCCACTGTTCATTCTGTGCTGTCTGTGTTGCTGCGCAGCAGATAGCAGCCTCTAAACTGATTCCATTCAAATGCTTTTCCTGTATGAGCGTTAGCAGTGAAAGCAACGATGGAGGCACCAATGTAAAGGTGATTGTGTGCTGAACAGGTCCAGCACCAGCTTTCAATCCTGGCTCTTCTGCTGTGGGAGCAGATGCCAAACATTCGTGCTGTACTCACTGTGCTGCTGGGCAGGTGAGACCACCTGAGAATTTGTATTCAAATGGACTTTTAGGTATGAAACCGAGGAGAGACTGCAATGATGGTGACCCCGTTGCAAAGCTGATTGTGTGCTGAAGAAGCCCAGCACTAGCTTTCCCTGCTGGTCCTTCTGCCGTGCGAGCAGGATCCACTGTTCATTCTGTGCTAACTGTGTTGCTGCGCAGCAGAGAGCAGGCTCTGGACTGATTCAATTCAAATGCTTTTCCTGTATGAAAGTGAGCAGTGAAAGCAAGGATGGAGGCACCAATGTAAAGGGGATTGTGTGCTGAACAGGTCCCGCACCAGCTTTCAATCCTGGCTCTTCTTCTGTGGGAGCAGAGGCCAAATGTTCGTGCTGTACTCACTGTGCTGCTGGGCAGCTGAGCGACACCACCTGAGAATTCGGATTCAAATGGACTTTTAGGTATGAAACCGAGAAGAGACTGCAATGATGGTGACACCGTTGCAAAGCTGCTTTTGTGCTGAAGAAGCCCAGCACTAGCTTTCCCTGATGATCCAACTGCCGTGTGAGCAGATGCCACTGTTCATTCTGTGCTGTGTTGCTGCCAGCAGGGAGCAGACTCTGGACTGATTCCATTCAAATGCTTTTCCTGTATGAGTGTTAGCAGTGAAAGCAGCGATGAAGGCACCAATGTAAAGGTGATTGTGTGCTGAAGAGGTCCAGCACCAGCTTTCAATCCTGGCTCTTCTGCTGTGGGAGCAGAGGCCAAACGTTCGTGCTGTACTCACTGTGCTGCTGGGCAGCTGAGAGACACAACCTGAGTATTTGGATTCAAATGGACTTTTAGGTATGAAACCGAGGAGAGACTGCAATGATGGTGACCCCGTTGCAAAGCTGCTTGTGTGCTGAAAAAGCCCAGCACTAGCTTTCCCTGCTGGTCCTTCTGCTGTGCGAGCAGAATCCACTGTTCATTCTGTTCTGACTGTGTCGCTGCGCAGCAGAGAGCAGGCTCCCGACTGATTCCATTCAAATGTTTTTCCTGTATGAAATTGAGCAGTGAAAGCAACGATGAAGGCACCAATGTAAAGGTGATTGTGTGCTGAACAGGTTCAGCACCAGCTTTCAATCCTTGCTCTTCTGCTGTGGGAGCAGATGCCAAACATTCGTTCTGTACTCACTGTGCTGCTGGGCAGCTGAGACCACCTGAGAAATTGTATTCAAATGGACTTTTAGGTATGAAACCGAGGAGAGACTGCAATGATGGTGACCCCGTTGCAAAGCTGCTTTTGTGCTGAAGAAGCCCAGCACTAGCTTTCCCTGATGATCCATCTGCCGTGTGAGCAGATGCCACTGTTCATTCTGTGCTGTGTTGCTGCCAGCAGGGAGCAGGCTCTGGACTGATTCCATTCAAATGCTTTTCCTGTATGAAAGTGAGCAGTGAAAGCAGCGATGGAGGCACCAATGTAAAGGTGATTGTGTGCTGAACAGGTTCAGCACCAGCTTTCAATCCTTGCTCTTCTGCTGTGGGAGCAGATGCCAAACATTCGTTCTGTACTCACTGTGCTGCTGGGCAGCTGAGACCACCTGAGAAATTGTATTCAAATGGACTTTTAGGTATGAAACCGAGGAGAGACTGCAATGATGGTGACCCCGTTGCAAAGCTGCTTGTTTGCTGAAGAGGCCCAGCACTAGCTTTCCCTGATGATCCTTCTGCCGTGTGAGCAGATGCCACTGTTCATTCTGTGCTGTCTGTGTAGCTGCGCAGCAGATAGCAGGCTCTGGACTGATTCCATTCAAATGCTTTTTCCTGTATGAGTGTTAGCAGTGAAAGCAACGATGGGGGCACCAATGTAAAGGTGATTGTGTGCTGAAGAGGTCCAGCACCAGCTTTCAATCCTTGCTCTTCTGCTGTGGGAGCAGAGGCCAAACATTCGTGCTGTACTCACTGTGCTGCTGGGCAGCTGAGAGAGACCACCTGAGAATTTGGATTCAAATGGACTTTTAGGTATGAAACCGAGGAGAGACTTCAATGATGGTGACCCCGTTGTTAAGCTGCTTGTGTGCTGAAGAGACACAGCCCTAGCTTTCCCTGCTGGTCCTTCTGCCGTAGGAGCAGATGCCACTGTTCTTTCTGCGCTGTGTTGCTGCTAGCAGGGAGCAGGCTCTGCACTGTGTCTATTCAAATGCTTTTCCTGTATGAAAGTGAGCAGTGAAAGCAACGATGGAGGCACCAATGTAAAGGTGATTGTGTGCTGAACAGGTCCAGCACCAGCTTTCAATCCTGGCTCTTCTTCTGTGGGAGCAGAAGCCAAACGTTCGTTCTGTACTCACTGTGCTCCTGGGCAGCAAAGCGACACCACCTGAGAATTCGGATTCAAATGGACTTTTAGGTATGAAACCGAGGGGAGACTGGAATGATGGTGACACCGTTGCAAAGCTGCTTGTGTGCTGAAGAGGCCCAGCACTAGCTTTCCCTGCTCGTCCTTCCGCTGTGCGAGCAGAATGCACTGTTCATTCTGTGCTGACTGTGTTGCTGCGAAGCAGAGAGCAGGCTCTGGACTGATTCCATTCAAATGCTTTTCCTGTATGAAAGTGAGCAGTGAAAGCAACGATGGAGGCACCAATGTAAAGGTGATTGTGTGCTGAACAGGTCCAGCACCAGCTTTCAATCTTGGCTCTTCTGCTGTGGGAGCAGATGCCAAACGTTCGTGCTGTACTCACTGTGCTGCTTGGCAGCTGAGAGACACCACCTGAGCATTTGTATTCAAATGGAATTTTAGGTATGAAACCGAGGAGAGACTGCAATGATGGTGACCCCGTTGCAAAGCTGCTTGTGTGCTGAAGAAGCCCAGCACTAGCTTTCCCTGCTGGTCCTTCTGCCGTGCGAGCAGGATCCACTGTTCATTCTGTGCTGACTGTGTTGCTGCGCAGCAGAGAGCAGGCTCTGGACTGATTCCATTCAAATGCTTTTCCTGTATGAAAGTGAGCAGTGAAAGCAAGGATGGAGGCACCAATGTAAAGGGGATTGTGTGCTGAACAGGTCCCGCACCAGCTTTCAATCCTTGCTCTTCTGCTGTGGGAGCAGAGGCCAAACGTTCGTGCTGTACTCACTGTGCTGCTGGGCAGCTGAGAGGGACCACCTGAGAATTTGGATTCAAATGGACTTTTAGGTATGAAACCGAGGAGAGACTGCAATGATGGTGACCCCGTTGCAAAGCTGCTTGTGTGCTGAAGAGACACAGCCCTAGCTTTCCCTGCTGGTCCTTCTGCCATAGGAGCAGATGCCACTGTTCATTCTGCGCTGTGTTGCTGCTAGCAGGGAGCAGGCTCTGCACTGTTTCCATTCAAATGCTTTTCCTGTATGAAAGTGAGCAGTGAAAGCAACGATGGAGGCACCAATTTAAAGGGGATTGTGTGCTGAACAGGTCCAGCACCAGCTTTCAATCCTTGCTCTTCTGCTGTGGGAGCAGATGCCAAACATTCGTGCTGTACTCACTGTGCTGCTGGGCAGCTGAGACCACCTGAGAATTTGTATTCAAATGGACTTTTAGGTATGAAACCGAGGAGAGACTGCAATGATGGTGACCCCGTTGCAAAGCTGCTTGTGTGCTGAAGAAGCCCAGCACTAGCTTTCCCTGCTGGTCCTTCTGCCGTGCGAGCAGGAGCCACTGTTCATTCTGCGCTTTGTTGCTGCTAGCAGGGAGCAGGCTCTGCACTGTTTCTATTCAAATGCTTTTCCTGTATGAAAGTGAGCAGTGAAAGCAACGATGGAGGCACCAATGTAAAGGGGATTGTGTGCTGAACAGGTCCAGCACCAGCTTTCAATCCTGGCTCTTCTGCTGTGGGAGCAGAAGCCAAACTTTCGTGCTGTACTCACTGTGCTGCTGGGCAGCTGAGAGAGACCACCTGAGAATTTGGATTCAAATGGACTTTTAGGTATAAAACCGAGTAGAGACTGGAATGATGGTGACCCCGTTGCAAAGCTGCTTGTGTGCTGAAGAAGTCCAGCACTAGCTTTCCGTGATAATCCTTCTGCCGTGTGAGCAGATGCCACTGTTCATTCTGTGCTGTCTGTGTTGCTGCGCAGCAGATAGCAGCCTCTGGACTGATTCCATTCAAATGCTTTTCCTGTATGAGTGTTAGCAGTGAAAGCAACGATGGAGGCACCAATGTAAAGGTGATTGTGTGCTGAACGGGTCCAGCACCAGCTTTCAATCCTGGCTCTTCTTCTGTGGGAGCAGAGGCCAAACGTTCGTGCTGTACTCACTGTGCTGCTGGGCAGCTGAGCGACACCACCTGAGAATTCGGATTCAAATGGACTTTTAGGTATGAAACCGAGAAGAGACTGCAATGATTGTGACACCGTTGCAAAGCTGCTTTTGTGCTGAAGAAGCCCAGCACTAGCTTTCCCTGATGATCCAACTGCCGTGTGAGCAGATGCCACTGTTCATTCTGTGCTGTGTTGCTGCCAGCAGGGAGCAGGCTCTGGACTGATTCCTTTCAAATGCTTTTCCTGTATGAGTGTTAGCAGTGAAAGCAGCGATGGAGGCCCCAATGTAAAGGTGATTGTGTGCTGAAGAGGTCCAGCAGCAGCTTTCAATCCTTGCTCTTCTGCTGTGGGAGCAGAGGCCAAACGTTCGTGCTGTACTCACTGTGCTGCTGGGCAGCTGAGAGACACAACCTGAGAATTTGGATTCAAATGGACTTTTAGGTATGAAACCGAGGAGAGACTGCAATGATGGTGACCCCGTTGCAAAGCTGCTTTTGTGCTGAAGAAGCCCAGCACTAGCTTTCCCTGATGATCCATCTGCCGTGTGAGCAGATGCCACTGTTCATTCTGTGCTGACTGTGTTGCTGCGAAGCAGAGAGCAGGCTCTGGACTGATTCCATTCAAATGCTTTTCCTGTATGAGTGTTAGCAGTGAAAGCAGCGATGGAGGCACCAATGTAAAGGTGATTGTGTGCTGAAGAGGTCCAGCACCAGCTTTCAATCCTGGCTCTTCTGCTGTGGGAGCAGAGGCCAAACGTTCGTGCTGTACTCACTGTGCTGCTGGGCAGCTGAGAGACACAACCTGAGAATTTGGATTCAAATGGACTTTTAGGTATGAAACCGAGGAGAGACTGCAATGATGGTGACACCGTTGCAAAGCTGCTTGTGTGCTGAAAAAGCCCAGCACTAGCTTTCCCTGCTGGTCCTTCTGCTGTGCGAGCAGAATCCACTGTTCATTCTGTGCTGACTGTGTTGCTGCTAGCAGAGAGCAGGCTCTGGACTGATTCCATTCAAATGTTTTTCCTGCATGAAAGTGAGCAGTGAAAGTAACGATGAAGGCACCAATGCAAAGGTGATTGTGTGCTGAACAGGTCCAGCACCAGCTTTCAATCCTTGCTCGTCGGCTGTGGGAGCAGATGCCAAACGTTCGTGCTGTACTCACTGTGCTGCTGGGCAGCTGAGAGGGGCCAACTGAGAATTTGGATTCAAATGGACTTTTAGGTATGAAACCGAGGAGAGACTGCAATGATGGTGACCCCGTTGCAAAGCTGCTTGTGTGCTGAAGAAGCAGAGCACTAGCTTTCCCTGCTGGTCCTTCTGCCGTGTGAGCAGATGCCACTGTTCATTCTGTGCTGACTGTGTTGCTGCGCAGCAGAGAGCAGGCTCTGGACTGATTCCATTCAAATGCTTTTCCTGTATGAAAGTGAGCAGTGAAAGCAACGATGGAGGCACCAATGTAAAGGGGATTGTGTGCTGAACAGGTCCAGCACCAGCTTTCAATCCTGGCTCTTCTTCTGTGGGAGCAGAGGCCAAATGTTCGTGCTGTACTCACTGTGCTGCTGGGCAGCTGAGACCAGCTGAGAATTCGGATTCAAATGGACTTTTAGGTATGAAACCGAGGAGAGACTGCAATGATGGTGACCCCGTTGCAAAGCTGCTTGTGTGCTGAAGAGGCCCAGGACTAGCTTTCCCTGCTGGTCCTTCTGCTGTGCGAGCAGAATCCACTGTTCATTCTGTGCTGACTGTGTTGCTGCGCAGCAGAGAGCAGGCTCTGGACTGATTCCATTCAAATGCTTTTCCTGTATGAAAGTGAGCAGTGAAAGCAACGATGGAGGCGCCAGTGTAAAGGGGATTGTGTGCTGAACAGGTCCAGCACCAGCTTTCAATCCTGGCTCTTCTGCTGTGGGAGCAGAAGCCAAACGTTCGTGCTGTACTCACTGTGCTCCTGGGCAGCTGAGCGACACCACCTGAGAATTCGGATTCAAATGGACTTTTAGGTATGAAACCGAGGAGAGACTGGAATGATGGTGACACCGTTGCAAAGCTGCTTGTGTGCTGAAGAGGCCCAGCACTAGCTTTCCCTGCTGGTCCTTCTGCCGTGTGAGCCGATGCCACTGTTCATTCTGTGCTGTCTGTGTTGCTGCGCAGCAGATAGCAGCCTCTGGACAGATTCCATTCAAATGCTTTTCCTGTATGAGTGTTAGCAGTGAAAGCAACGATGGAGGCACCAATGTAAAGGGGATTGTGTGCTGAACAGGTCCAGCACCAGCTTTCAATCCTGGCTCTTCTTCTGTGGGAGCAGAGGCCAAATGTTCGTGCTGTACTCACTGTGCTGCTGGGCAGCTGAGCGACACCACCTGAGAATTCGGATTCAAATGGACTTTTAGGTATGAAACCGAGAAGAGACTGCAATGATTGTGACACCGTTGCAAAGCTGCTTTTGTGCTGAAGAAGCCCAGCACTAGCTTTCCCTGATGATCCAACTGCCGTGTGAGCAGATGCCACTGTTCATTCAGTGCTGTGTTGCTGCCAGCAGGGAGCAGGCTCTGGACTGATTCCTTTCAAATGCTTTTCCTGTATGAGTGTTAGCAGTGAAAGCAGCGATGGAGGCCCCAATGTAAAGGTGATTGTGTGCTGAAGAGGTCCAGCAGCAGCTTTCAATCCTTGCTCTTCTGCTGTGGGAGCAGAGGCCAAACGTTCGTGCTGTACTCACTGTGCTGCTGGGCAGCTGAGAGACACAACCTGAGAATTTGGATTCAAATGGACTTTTAGGTATGAAACCGAGGAGAGACTGCAATGATGGTGACCCCGTTGCAAAGCTGCTTGTGTGCTGAAGAAGCCCAGCACTAGCTTTCCCTGCTGGTCCTTCTGCTGTGCGAGCAGAATCCACTGTTCATTCTGTGCTGACTGTGTTGCTGCGAAGCAGAGAGCAGGCTCTGGACTGATTCCATTCAAATGCTTTTCCTGTATGAAATTGAGCAGTGAAAGCAACGATGAAGGCACCAATGTAAAGGTGATTGTGTGCTGAACAGGTCCAGCACCAGCTTTCAATCCTTGCTCTTCTGCTGTGGGAGCACATGCCAAACGTTCGTGCTGTACTCACTGTGCTGCTGGGCAGCTGAGAGGGGCCAACTGAGAATTTGTATTCAAATGGAATTTTAGGTATGAAACCGAGGAGAGACTGCAATGATGGTGACAACGTTGCAAAGCTGCTTGTGTGCTGAAGAGACACAGCCCTAGCTTTCCCTGCTGGTCCTTCTGCCGTAGGAACAGATGCCACTGTTCATTCTGTGCTGTGTTGCTGCCAGCAGGGAGCAGGCTCTGGACTGATTCCATTCAAATGCTTTCCCTTTATGAGTGTTAGCAGTGAAAGCAACGATGGAGGCACCAATGTAAAGGGGATTGTGTGCTGAACAGGTCCAGCACCAGCTTTCAATCCTTGCTCTTCTGCTGTGGGAGCAGAGGCCAAACGTTCGTGCTGTACTCCCTGTGCTGCTGGGCAGCTGAGAGAGACCACCTGAGAATTTGGATTCAAATGGACTTTTAGGTATGAAACCGAGGAGAGACTGCAATGATGGTGACCCCGTTGCAAAGCTGCTTGTGTGCTGAAGAGGCCCAGGACTAGCTTTCCCTGCTGGTCCTTCTGCTGTGCGAGCAGAATCCACTGTTCATTCTGTGCTGACTGTGTTGCTGCGAAGCAGAGAGCAGGCTCTGGACTGATTCCATTCAAATGCTTTTCCTGTATGAAATTGAGCAGTGAAAGCAACGATGAAGGCACCAATGTAAAGGTGATTGTGTGCTGAACAGGTCCAGCACCAGCTTTCAATCCTGGCTCTTCTGCTGTGGGAGCAGAGGCCTAACGTTCGTTCTGTACTCACTGTGCTGCTGGACAGCTGAGCGACACCACCTGAGAATTCGGATTCAAATGGACTTTTAGGTATGAAACCGAGGAGAGACTGCAATGATGGTGACACCGTTGCAAAGCTGCTTCTGTGCTGAAGAAGCCCAGCACTAGCTTTCCCTGATAATCCTTCTGCCGTGTGAGCAGATGCCACTGTTCATTCTGTGCTGTGTTGCTGCGCAGCAGATGGCAGCCTCTAAACTGATTCCATTCAAATGCTTTTCCTGTATGAGTGTTAGCAGTGAAAGCAACGATGGAGGCACCAATGTAAAGGTGATTGTGTGCTGAACAGGTCCAGCACCAGCTTTCAATCCTGGCTCTTCTGCTGTGGGAGCAGATGCCAAACATTCGTGCTGTACTCACTGTGCTGCTGGGCAGGTGAGACCACCTGAGAATTTGTATTCAAATGGACTTTTAGGTATGAAACCGAGGAGAGACTGCAATGATGGTGACCCCGTTGCAAAGCTGATTGTGTGCTGAAGAAGCCCAGCACTAGCTTTCCCTGCTGGTCCTTCTGCCGTGCGAGCAGGATCCACTGTTCATTCTGTGCTAACTGTGTTGCTGCGCAGCAGAGAGCAGGCTCTGGACTGATTCAATTCAAATGCTTTTCCTGTATGAAAGTGAGCAGTGAAAGCAAGGATGGAGGCACCAATGTAAAGGGGATTGTGTGCTGAACAGGTCCCGCACCAGCTTTCAATCCTGGCTCTTCTTCTGTGGGAGCAGAGGCCAAATGTTCGTGCTGTACTCACTGTGCTGCTGGGCAGCTGAGACCAGCTGAGAATTCGGATTCAAATGGACTTTTAGGTATGAAACCGAGGAGAGACTGCAATGATGGTGACCCCGTTGCAAATCTGCTTGTGTGCTGAAGAGGCCCAGCACTAGCTTTCCCTGCTGGTCCTTCTGCCGTGTGAGCAGTTGCCACTGTTCATTCTGTGCTGTGTTGCTGCCAGCAGGGAGCAGGCTCTGGACTGATTCCATTCAAATGCTTTCCCTGTATGAGTGTTAGCAGTGAAAGCAGCGATGGAGGCACCAATGTAAAGGGGATTGTGTGCTGAACAGGTCCAGCACCAGCTTTCAATCCTTGCTCTTCTGCTGTGGGAGCAGAGGCCAAACGTTCGTGCTGTACTCACTGTGCTGCTGGGCAGCTGAGACCAGCTGAGAATTCGGATTCAAATGGACATTTAGGTATGAAACCGAGGAGAGACTGCAATGATGGTGACCCCGTTGCAAAGCTGCTTGTGTGCTGAAGAAGCCCAGGACTAGCTTTCCCTGCTGGTCCTTCTGCTGTGCGAGCAGAATCCACTGTTCATTCTGTGCTGACTGTGTTGCTGCGAAGCAGAGAGCAGGCTCTGGACTGATTCCATTCAAATGCTTTTCCTGTATGAGTGTTAGCAGTGAAAGCAACGATGGAGGCACCAATTTAAAGGTGATTGTGTGCTGAACAGGTCCAGCACCAGCTTTCAATCCTTGCTCTTCTGCTGTGGGAGCAGATGCCAAACGTTCTTTCCTTACTCACTGTGCTGCTGGGCAGCTGAGAGACACCACCTGAGCATTTGTATTCAAATGGAATTTTAGGTATGAAACCGAGGAGAGACTGCAATGACGGTGATCCCGTTGCAAAGCTGCTTGTGTGCTGAAGAAGCAGAGCACTAGCTTTCCCTGCTGGTCCTTCTGCCGTGTGAGCAGATGCCACTGTTCATTCTGTGCTGTCTGTGTTGCTGCGCAGCAGATAGCAGCCTCTGGACAGATTCCATTCAAATGCTTTTCCTGTATGAGTGTTAGCAGTGAAAGCAACGATGGAGGCACCAATGTAAAGGGGATTGTGTGCTGAACAGGTCCAGCACCAGCTTTCAATCCTTGCTCTTCTGCTGTGGGAGCAGATGCCAAACATTCGTGCTGTACTCACTGTGCTGCTGGGCAGCTGAGAGACACAACCTGAGAATTTGGATTCAAATGGACTTTTAGGTATGAAACCGAGAAGAGACTGCAATGATGGTGACCCCGTTGCAAAGCTGCTTTTGTGCTGAAGAAGCCCAGCACTAGCTTTCCCTGATGATCCATCTGCCGTGTGAGCAGATGCCACTGTTCATTCTGTGCTGTGTTGCTGCCAGCAGGGAGCAGGCTCTGGACTGATTCCATTCAAATGCTTTCCCTGTATGAGTGTTAGCAGTGAAAGCAGCGATGGAGGCACCAATGTAAAGGTGATTGTGTGCTGAAGAGGTCCAGCACCAGCTTTCAATCCTGGCTCTTCTGCTGTGGGAGCAGAGGCCAAACGTTCGTGCTGTACTCACTGTGCTGCTGGGCAGCTGAGCGACACCACCTGAGAATTCGGATTCAAATGGACTTTTAGGTATGATACCGAGGAGAGACTGGAATGATGGTGACACCGTTGCAAAGCTGCTTGTGTGCTGAAAAAGCCCAGCACTAGCTTTCCCTGCTGGTCCTTCTGCTGTGCGAGCAGAATCCACTGTTCATTCTGTGCTGACTGTGTTGCTGCGCAGCAGAGAGCAGGCTCTGGACTGATTCCATTCAAATGTTTTTCCTGTATGAAAGTGAGCAGTGAAAGCAACGATGAAGGCACCAATGTAAAGGTGATTGTGTGCTGAACAGGTCCAGCCCCAGCTTTCAATCCTTGCTCTTCTGCTGTGGGAGCAGATGCCAAACGTTCGTACTGTACTCACTGTGCTGCTGGGCAGCTGAGAGGGGCCAACTGAGAATTTGTATTCAAATGGACTTTTAGGTATGAAACCGAGGAGAGACTGCAATGATGGTGACCCCGTTGCAAAGCTGCTTGTGTGCTGAAGAAGCAGAGCACTAGCTTTCCCTGCTGGTCCTTCTGCCGTGTGAGCAGATGCCACTGTTCATTCTGTGCTGACTGTGTTGCTGCGCAGCAGAGAGCAGGCTCTGGACTGATTCCATTCAAATGCTTTTCCTGTATGAAAGTGAGCAGTGAAAGCAACGATGGAGGCACCAATGTAAAGGGGATTGTGTGCTGAACAGGTCCAGCACCAGCTTTCAATCCTGGCTCTTCTTCTGTGGGAGCAGAGGCCAAATGTTCGTGCTGTACTCACTGTGCTGCTGGGCAGCTGAGACCAGCTGAGAATTCGGATTCAAATGGACTTTTAGGTATGAAACCGAGGAGAGACTGCAATGATGGTGACCCCGTTGCAAAGCTGCTTGTGTGCTGAAGAGGCCCAGGACTAGCTTTCCCTGCTGGTCCTTCTGCTGTGCGAGCAGAATCCACTGTTCATTCTGTGCTGACTGTGTTGCTGCGAAGCAGAGAGCAGCCTCTGGACTGATTCCATTCAAATGCTTTTCCTGTATGAAAGTGAGCAGTGAAAGCAACGATGGAGGCACCAATTTAAAGGTGATTGTGTGCTGAACAGGTCCAGCACCAGCTTTCAATCCTGGCTCTTCTTCTGTGGGAGCAGAGGCCAAATGTTCGTGCTGTACTCACTGTGCTGCTGGGCAGCTGAGCGACACCACCTGAGAATTCGGATTCAAATGGACTTTTAGGTATGAAACCGAGGAGAGACTGGAATGATGGTGACACCGTTGCAAATCTGCTTGTGTGCTGAAGAGGCCCAGCACTAGCTTTCCCTGCTGGTCCTTCTGCCGTGTGAGCAGATGCCACTGTTCATTCTGTGCTGTGTTGCTGCCAGCAGGGAGCAGGCTCTGGACTGATTCCATTCAAATGCTTTCCCTTTATGAGTGTTAGCAGTGAAAGCAACGATGGAGGCACCAATGTAAAGGGGATTGTGTGCTGAACAGGTCCAGCACCAGCTTTCAATCCTTGCTCTTCTGCTGTGGGAGCAGAGGCCAAACGTTCGTGCTGTACTCACTGTGCTGCTGGGCAGCTGAGAGACACAACCTGAGAATTTGGATTCAAATGGACTTTTAGGTATGAAACCGAGGAGAGACTGCAATGATGGTGACCCCGTTGCAAAGCTGCTTGTGTGCTGAAGAATCAGAGCACTAGCTTTCCCTGCTGGTCCTTCTGCTGTGCGAGCAGAATCCACTGTTCATTCTGTGCTGACTGTGTTGCTGCGCAGCAGAGAGCAGGCTCTGGACTGATTCCATTCAAATGCTTTTCCTGTATGAGTGTTAGCAGTGAAAGCAACGATGGAGGCACCAATGTAAAGGGGATTGTGTGCTGAAGAGGTCCAGCACCAGCTTTCAATCCTTGCTCTTCTGCTGTGGGAGCAGAGGCCAAATGTTCGTGCTGTACTCACTGTGCTGCTGGGCAGCTGAGCGACACCACCTGAGAATTCGGATTCAAATGGACTTTTAGGTATGAAACCGAGGAGAGACTGGAATGATGGTGACACCGTTGCAAATCTGCTTGTGTGCTGAAGAGGCCCAGCACTAGCTTTCCCTGCTGGTCCTTCTGCCGTGTGAGCAGATGCCACTGTTCATTCTGTGCTGTGTTGCTGCCAGCAGGGAGCAGGCTCTGGACTGATTCCATTCAAATGCTTTCCCTGTATGAGTGTTAGCAGTGAAAGCAACGATGGAGGCACCAATGTAAAGGGGATTGTGTGCTGAACAGGTCCAGCACCAGCTTTCAATCCTTGCTGTTCTGCTGTGGGAGCAGATGCCAAACGTTCGTGCTGTACTCACTGTGCTGCTGGGCAGCTGAGAGACACCACCTGAGCATTTGTATTCAAATGGAATTTTAGGTATGAAACCGAGGAGAGACTGCAATGATGGTGACCCCGTTGCAAAGCTGCTTGTGGGCTGAAGAAGCCCAGCACTAGCTTTCCCTGCTGGTCCTTCTGCCGTGCGAGCAGGATCCACTGTTCATTCTGTGCTGTGTTGCTGCGCAGGAGAGAGCAGGCTCTGGACTGATTCCATTCAAATGCTTTTCCTGTATGAAAGTGAGCAGTGAAAGCAACGATGGAGGCACCAATGTAAAGGGGATTGTGTGCTGAAAAGGTCCCGCACCAGCTTTCAATCCTGGCTCTTCTTCTGTGGGAGCAGAGGCCAAATGTTCGTGCTGTACTCACTGTGCTGCTGGGCAGCTGAGCGACACCACCTGAGAATTCGGATTCAAATGGACTTTTAAGTATGAAACCGAGGAGAGACTGCAATGATGGTGACACCGTTGCAAATCTGCTTGTGTGCTGAAGAGGCCCAGGACTAGCTTTCCCTGCTGGTCCTTCTGCCGTGTGAGCAGATGCCACTGTTCATTCTGTGCTGTGTTGCTGCCAGCAGGGAGCAGGCTCTGGACTGATTCCATTCAAATGCTTTCCCTGTATGAGTGTTAACAGTGAAAGCAACGATGGAGGCACCAATGTAAAGGGGATTGTGTGCTGAACAGGTCCAGCACCAGCTTTCAATCCTTGCTCTTCTGCTGTGGGAGCAGAGGCCAAACGTTCGTGCTGTACTCACTGTGCTGCTGGGCAGCTGAGAGAGACCACCTGAGAATTTGGATTCAAATGGACTTTTAGGTATGAAACCGAGGAGAGACTGCAATGATGGTGACCCCGTTGCAAAGCTGCTTGTGTGCTGAAGAATCAGAGCACTAGCTTTCCCTGCTGGTCCTTCTGCTGTGCGAGCAGAATCCACTGTTCATTCTGTGCTGACTGTGTTGCTGCGAAGCAGAGAGCAGGCTCTGGACTGATTCCATTCAAATGCTTTTCCTGTATGAAAGTGAGCAGTGAATGCAATGATCTAGGCACCAATGTAAAGGTGATTGTGTGCTGAACAGGTCCAGCACCAGCTTTCAATCCTGGCTCTTCTTCTGTGGGAGCAGAGGCCAAACTTTCGTGGTGTACTCACTGTGCTGCTGGGCAGCTGAGCGACACCACCTGAGAATTCGGATTCAAATGGACTTTTAGGTATGAAACCGAGGAGAGACTGCAATGATGGTGACACCGTTGCAAATCTGCTTGTGTGCTGAAGAGGCCCAGGACTAGCTTTCCCTGCTGGTCCTTATGCCGTGTGAGCAGATGCCACTGTTCATTCTGTGCTGTGTTGCTGCCAGCAGGGAGCAGGCTCTGGACTGATTCCATTCAAATGCTTTCCCTGTATGAGTGTTAGCAGTGAAAGCAACGATGGAGGCACCAATGTAAAGGGGATTGTGTGCTGAACAGGTCCAGCACCAGCTTTCAATCCTGGCTCTTCTGCTGTGGGAGCAGAGGCCAAACGTTCGTGCTGTACTCACTGTGCTGCTGGGCAGCTGAGACCAGCTGAGAATTCGGATTCAAATGGACTTTTAGGTATGAAACCGAGGAGAGACTGCAATGATGGTGACCCCGTTGCAAAGCTGCTTGTGTGCTGAAGAGGCCCAGGATTAGCTTTCCCTGCTGGTCCTTCTGCTGTGCGAGCAGAATCCACTGTTCATTCTGTGCTGACTGTGTTGCTGCGAAGCAGAGAGCAGCCTCTGGACTGATTCCATTCAAATGCTTTTCCTGTATGAAAGTGAGCAGTGAAAGCAACGATGGAGGCACCAATTTAAAGGTGATTGTGTGCTGAACAGGTCCAGCACCAGCTTTCAATCCTGGCTCTTCTTCTGTGGGAGCAGAGGCCAAATGTTCGTGCTGTACTCACTGTGCTGCTGGGCAGCTGAGCGACACCACCTGAGAATTCGGATTCAAATGGACTTTTAGGTATGAAACCGAGGAGAGACTGGAATGATGGTGACACCGTTGCAAATCTGCTTGTGTGCTGAAGAGGCCCAGCACTAGCTTTCCCTGCTGGTCCTTCTGCCGTGTGAGCAGATGCCACTGTTCATTCTGTGCTGTGTTGCTGCCAGCAGGGAGCAGGCTCTGGACTGATTCCATTCAAATGCTTTCCCTTTATGAGTGTTAGCAGTGAAAGCAACGATGGAGGCACCAATGTAAAGGGGATTGTGTGCTGAACAGGTCCAGCACCAGCTTTCAATCCTTGCTCTTCTGCTGTGGGAGCAGAGGCCAAACGTTCGTGCTGTACTCACTGTGCTGCTGGGCAGCTGAGAGACACAACCTGAGAATTTGGATTCAAATGGACTTTTAGGTATGAAACCGAGGAGAGACTGCAATGATGGTGACCCCGTTGCAAAGCTGCTTGTGTGCTGAAAAAGCCCAGACCTAGCTTTCCCTGCTGGTCCTTCTGCTGTGCGAGCAGAATCCACTGTTCATTCTGTGCTGACTGTGTTGCTGCGCAGCAGAGAGCAGGCTCTGGACTGATTCCATTCAAATGCTTTTCCTGTATGAGTGTTAGCAGTGAAAGCAACGATGGAGGCACCAATGTAAAGGTGATTGTGTGCTGAACGGGTCCAGCACCAGCTTTCAATCCTTGCTCTTCTGCTGTGGGAGCAGAGGCCAAACGTTCGTGCTGTACTCACTGTGCTGCTGGGCAGCTGAGCGACACCACCTGAGAATTCGGATTCAAATGGACTTTTAGGTATGAAACCGAGAAGAGACTGCAATGATGGTGACACCGTTGCAAAGCTGCTTTTGTGCTGAAGAAGCCCAGCACTAGCTTTCCCTGATGATCCAACTGCCGTGTGAGCAGATGCCACTGTTCATTCTGTGCTGTGTTGCTGCCAGCAGGGAGCAGACTCTGGACTGATTCCATTCAAATGCTTTTCCTGTATGAGTGTTAGCAGTGAAAGCAGCGATGAAGGCACCAATGTAAAGGTGATTGTGTGCTGAAGAGGTCCAGCACCAGCTTTCAATCCTGGCTCTTCTGCTGTGGGAGCAGAGGCCAAACGTTCGTGCTGTACTCACTGTGCTGCTGGGCAGCTGAGAGACACAACCTGAGTATTTGGATTCAAATGGACTTTTAGGTATGAAACCGAGGAGAGACTGCAATGATGGTGACCCCGTTGCAAAGCTGCTTGTGTGCTGAAAAAGCCCAGCACTAGCTTTCCCTGCTGGTCCTTCTGCTGTGCGAGCAGAATCCACTGTTCATTCTGTTCTGACTGTGTCGCTGCGCAGCAGAGAGCAGGCTCCCGACTGATTCCATTCAAATGTTTTTCCTGTATGAAATTGAGCAGTGAAAGCAACGATGAAGGCACCAATGTAAAGGTGATTGTGTGCTGAACAGGTTCAGCACCAGCTTTCAATCCTTGCTCTTCTGCTGTGGGAGCAGATGCCAAACATTCGTTCTGTACTCACTGTGCTGCTGGGCAGCTGAGACCACCTGAGAAATTGTATTCAAATGGACTTTTAGGTATGAAACCGAGGAGAGACTGCAATGATGGTGACACCGTTGCAAAGCTGCTTCTGTGCTGAAGAAGCCCAGCACAAGCTTTCCCTGATAATCCTTCTGCCGTGTGAGCAGATGCCACTGTTCATTCTGTGCTGTCTGTGTTGCTGCGCAGCAGATAGCAGCATCTAAACTGATTCCATTCAAATGCTTTTCCTGTATGAGTGTTAGCAGTGAAAGCAACGATGGAGGCACCAATGTAAAGGTGATTGTGTGCTGAACAGGTCCAGCACCAGCTTTCAATCCTGGCTCTTCTGCTGTGGGAGCAGATGCCAAACATTCGTGCTGTACTCACTGTGCTGCTGGGCAGGTGAGACCACCTGAGAATTTGTATTCAAATGGACTTTTAGGTATGAAACCGAGGAGAGACTGGAATGATGGTGACCCCGTTGCAAAGCTGATTGTGTGCTGAAGAAGCCCAGCACTAGCTTTCCCTGCTGGTCCTTCTGCCGTGCGAGCAGGATCCACTGTTCATTCTGTGCTAACTGTGTTGCTGCGCAGCAGAGAGCAGGCTCTGGACTGATTCAATTCAAATGCTTTTCCTGTATGAAAGTGAGCAGTGAAAGCAAGGATGGAGGCACCAATGTAAAGGGGATTGTGTGCTGAACAGGTCCCGCACCAGCTTTCAATCCTGGCTCTTCTTCTGTGGGAGCAGAGGCCAAATGTTCGTGCTGTACTCACTGTGCTGCTGGGCAGCTGAGACCAGCTGAGAATTCGGATTCAAATGGACTTTTAGGTATGAAACCGAGGAGAGACTGCAATGATGGTGACCCCGTTGCAAATCTGCTTGTGTGCTGAAGAGGCCCAGCACTAGCTTTCCCTGCTGGTCCTTCTGCTGTGCGAGCAGAATCCACTGTTCATTCTGTGCTGACTGTGTTGCTGCGAAGCAGAGAGCAGGCTCTGGACTGATTCCATTCAAATGATTTTCCTGTATGAAAGTGAGCAGTGAAAGCAACGATGGAGGCACCAATTTAAAGGTGATTGTGTGCTGAACAGGACCAGCACCAGCTTTCAATCCTTGCTCTTCTGCTGTGGGAGCAAATGCCAAACGTTCTTTCCTTACTCACTGTGCTGCTGGGCAGCTGAGAGACACCACCTGAGCATTTGTATTCAAATGGAATTTTAGGTATGAAACCGAGGAGAGACTGCAATGACGGTGACCCCGTTGCAAAGCTGCTTGTGTGCTGAAGAGACACAGCCCTAGCTTTCCCTGCTGGTCCTTCTGCCGTGTGAGCAGATGCCACTGTTCATTCTGTGCTGTCTGTGTTGCTGCGCAGCAGATAGCAGCCTCTGGACAGATTCCATTCAAATGCTTTTCCTGTATGAGTGTTAGCAGTGAAAGCAAGGATGGAGGCACCAATGTAAAGGGGATTGTGTGCTGAACAGGTCCCGCACCAGCTTTCAATCCTGGCTCTTCTGCTGTGGGAGCAGATGCCAAACATTCGTGCTGTACTCACTGTGCTGCTGGGCAGCTGAGAGACACCACCTGAGAATTCGGATTCAAATGGACTTTTAGGTATGAAACCGAGAAGAGACTGCAATGATGGTGACCCCGTTGCAAAGCTGCTTTTGTGCTGAAGAAGCCCAGCACTAGCTTTCCCTGATGATCCATCTGCCGTGTGAGCAGATGCCACTGTTCATTCTGTGCTGTGTTGCTGCCAGCAGGGAGCAGGCTCTGGACTAATTCCATTCAAATGTTTTTCCTGCATGAAAGTGAGCAGTGAAAGTAACGATGAAGGCACCAATGCAAAGGTGATTGTGTGCTGAACAGGTCCAGCACCAGCTTTCAATCCTGGCTCTTCTGCTGTGGGAGCAGAGGCCAAATGTTCGTGCTGTACTCACTGTGCTGCTGGGCAGCTGAGACCAGCTGAGAATTCGGATTCAAATGGACTTTTAGGTATGAAACCGAGGAGAGACTGGAATGATGGTGACCCCGTTGCAAAGCTGCTTGTGTGCTGAAGAGGCCCAGGACTAGCTTTCCCTGCTGGTCCTTCTGCTGTGCGAGCAGAATCCACTGTTCATTCTGTGCTGACTGTGTTGCTGCGCAGCAGAGAGCAGGCTCTGGACTGATTCCATTCAAATGCTTTTCCTGTATGAAAGTGAGCAGTGAAAGCAACGATGGAGGCGCCAATGTAAAGGGGATTGTGTGCTGAACAGGTCCAGCACCAGCTTTCAATCCTGGCTCTTCTGCTGTGGTAGCAGAAGCCAAACGTTCGTGCTGTACTCACTGTGCTCCTGGGCAGCTGAGCGACACCACCTGAGAATTCGGATTCAAATGGACTTTTAGGTATGAAACCGAGGAGAGACTGCAATGATGGTGACACCGTTGCAAAGCTGCTTGTGTGCTGAAGAGGCCCAGCACTAGCTTTCCCTGCTGGTCCTTCTGCCGTGTGAGCCGATGCCACTGTTCATTCTGTGCTGTCTGTGTTGCTGCGCACCAGATAGCAGCCTCTGGACAGATTCCATTCAAATGCTTTTCCTGTATGAGTGTTAGCAGTGAAAGCAACGATGGAGGCACCAATGTAAAGGTGATTGTGTGCTGAACAGGTCCAGCACCAGCTTTCAATCCTGGCTCTTCTTCTGTGGGAGCAGAGGCCAAATGTTCGTGCTGTACTCACTGTGCTGCTGGGCAGCTGAGCGACACCACCTGAGAATTCGGATTCAAATGGACTTTTAGGTATGAAACCGAGGAGAGACTGGAATGATGGTGACACCGTTGCAAAGCTGCTTGTGTGCTGAAGAGACACAGCCCTAGCTTTCCCTGCTGGTCCTTCTGCCGTAGGAGCAGATGCCACTGTTCATTCTGTGCTGGTTGCTGCCAGCAGGGAGCAGGCTCTGGACTGATTCCATTCAAATGCTTTCCCTTTATGAGTGTTAGCAGTGAAAGCAACGATGGAGGCACCAATGTAAAGGGGATTGTGTGCTGAACAGGTCCAGCACCAGCTTTCAATCCTTGCTCTTCTGCTGTGGGAGCAGATGCCAAACATTCGTGCTGTACTCACTGTGCTGCTGGGCAGCTGAGACCACCTGAGAATTTGTACTCAAATGGACTTTTAGGTATGAAACCGAGAAGAGACTGCAATGATGGTGACCCCGTTGCAAAGCTGCTTTTGTGCTGAAGAAGCCCAGCACTAGCTTTCCCTGATGATCCATCTGCCGTGTGAGCAGATGCCACTGTTCATTCTGTGCTGTGTTGCTGCCAGCAGGGAGCAGGCTCTGGACTGATTCCATTCAAATGCTTTTCCTGTATGAGTGTTAGCAGTGAAAGCAGCGATGGAGGCACCAATGTAAATGTGATTGTGTGCTGAACAGGTCCAGCACCAGCTTTCAATCCTGGCTCTTCTGCTGTGGGAGCAGAGGCCAAACGTTCGTGCTGTACTCACTGTGCTGCTGGGCAGCTGAGAGACACAACCTGAGAATTTGGATTCAAATGGACTTTTAGGTATGAAACCGAGGAGAGACTGCAATGATGGTGACCCCGTTGCAAAGCTGCTTGTGTGCTGAAAAAGCCCAGCACTAGCTTTCCCTGCTGGTCCTTCTGCTGTGCGAGCAGAATCCACTGTTCATTCTGTGCTGACTGTGTTGCCCCGCAGCAGAGAGCAGGCTCTGGACTGATTCCATTCATATGTTTTTCCTGCATGAAAGTGAGCAGTGAAACTAACGATGAAGGCACCAATGCAAAGGTGATTGTGTGCTGAACAGGTCCAGCACCAGCTTTCAATCCTTGCTCTTCTGCTGTGGGAGCAGATGCCAAACGTTCGTGCTGTACTCACTGTGCTGCTGGGCAGCTGAGAGGGGCCAACTGAGAATTTGGATTCAAATGGAATTTTAGGTATGAAACCGAGGAGAGACTGCAATGATGGGGACCCCGTTGCAAAGCTGCTTGTGTGCTGAAGAAGCAGAGCACTAGCTTTCCCTGCTGGTCCTTCTGCCGTGTGAGCAGATGCCACTGTTCATTCTGTGCTGACTGTGTTGCTGCGCAGCAGAGAGCAGGCTCTGGACTGATTCCATTCAAATGCTTTTCCTGTATGAAAGTGAGCAGTGAAAGCAACGATGGAGGCACCAATGTAAAGGGGATTGTGTGCTGAACAGGTCCAGCACCAGCTTTCAATCCTGGCTCTTCTTCTGTGGGAGCAGAGGCCAAATGTTCGTGCTGTACTCACTGTGCTGCTGGGCAGCTGAGACCAGCTGAGAATTTGTATTCAAATGGACTTTTAGGTATGAAACCGAGGAGAGACTGCAATGATGGTGACCCCGTTGCAAAGCTGCTTGTGCGCTGAAGAGGCCCAGGACTAGCTTTCCCTGCTGGTCCTTCTGCTGTGCGAGCAGAATCCACTGTTCATTCTGTGCTGACTGTGTTGCTGCGCAGCAGAGAGCAGGCTCTGGACTGATTCCATTCAAATGCTTTTCCTGTATGAAAGTGAGCAGTGAAAGCAACGATGGAGGCACCAATGTAAAGGGGATTGTGTGCTGAACAGGTCCCGCACCAGCTTTCAATCCTGGCTCTTCTGCTGTGGGAGCAGAGGCCAAAATTTCGTGCTGTACTCACTGTGCTGCTGGGCAGCTGAGAGGGGCCAACTGAGAATTTGCATTCAAATGGACTTTTAGGTATGAAACCGAGGAGAGACTGCAATGATGGTGACCCCGTTGCAAAGCTGCTTGTGTGCTGAAGAGACACAGCCCTAGCTTTCCCTGCTGGTCCTTCTGCCGTAGGAGCAGATGCCACTGTTCATTTTGCGATGTGTTGCTGCTAGCAGGGAGCAGGCTCTGCACTGTTTCTATTCAAATGCTTTTCCTGTATGAAAGTGAGCAGTGAAAGCAACGATGGAGGCACCAATGTAAAGGGGATTGTGTGCTGAACAGGTCCAGCACCAGCTTTCAATCCTGGCTCTTCTGCTGTGGGAGCAGAGGCCAAACTTTCGTGCTGTACTCACTGTGCTGCTGGGCAGCTGAGAGACACCACCTGAGAATTTGGATTCAAATGGACTTTTAGGTATGAAACCGAGGAGAGACTGCAATGATGGTGACCCCGTTGCAAAGCTGCTTGTGTGCTGAAGAAGCAGAGCACTAGCTTTCCCTGCTGGTCCTTCTGCCGTGTGAGCAGATGCCACTGTTCATTCTGTGCTGACTGTGTTGCTGCGCAGCAGAGAGCAGGCTCTGGACTGATTCCATTCAAATGCTTTTCCTGTATGAAAGTGAGCAGTGAAAGCAACGATGGAGGCACCAATGTAAAGGGGATTGTGTGCTGAACAGGTCCAGCACCAGCTTTCAATCCTGGCTCTTCTTCTGTGGGAGCAGAGGCCAAATGTTCGTGCTGTACTCACTGTGCTGCTGGGCAGGTGAGACCAGCTGAGAATTCGGATTCAAATGGACTTTTAGGTATGAAACCGAGGAGAGACTGCAATGATGGTGACCCCGTTGCAAAGCTGCTTGTGTGCTGAAGAGGCCCAGGACTAGCTTTCCCTGCTGGTCCTTCTGCTGTGCGAGCAGAATCCACTGTTCATTCTGTGCTGTCTGTGTTGCTGCGCAGCAGATAGCAGCCTCTGGACTGATTCCATTCAAATGCTTTTCCTGTATGAGTGTTAGCAGTGAAAGCAACGATGGAGGCACCAATGTAAAGGGGATTGTGTGCTGAACAGGTCCAGCACCAGCTTTCAATCCTGGCTCTTCTTCTGTGGGAGCAGAGGCCAAACGTTCGTGCTGTACTCACTGTGCTGCTGGGCAGCTGAGCGACACCACCTGAGAATTCGGATTCAAATGGACTTTTAGGTATGAAACCGAGGAGAGACTGCAATGATGGTGACACCGTTGCAAAGCTGCTTGTGTGCTGAAGAGACACAGCCCTAGCTTTCCCTGCTGGTCCTTCTGCCGTAGGAGCAGATGCCACTGTTCATTCTGTGCTGTGTTGCTGCCAGCAGGGAGCAGGCTCTGCACTGATTCCATTCAAATGCTTTCCCTTTATGAGTGTTAGCAGTGAAAGCAACGATGGAGGCACCAATGTAAAGGGGATTGTGTGCTGAACAGGTCCAGCACCAGCTTTCAATCCTTGCTCTTCTGCTGTGGGAGCAGATGCCAAACGTTCATGCTGTACTCACTGTGCTGCTGGGCAGCTGAGAGGGGCCAACTGAGAATTTGTATTCAAATGGACTTTTAGGTATGAAACCGAGGAGAGACTGCAATGATGGTGACACCGTTGCAAAGCTGCTTGTGTGCTGAAGAGGCCCAGGACTAGCTTTCCCTGCTGGTCCTTATGCCGTGTGAGCAGATGCCACTGTTCATTCTGTGCTGTGTTGCTGCCAGCAGGGAGCAGGCTCTGGACTGATTCCATTCAAATGCTTTTCCTGTATGAGTGTTAGCAGTGAAAGCAGCGATGGAGGCACCAATGTAAAGGTGATTGTGTGCTGAAGAGGTCCAGCACCAGCTTTCAATCCTGGCTCTTCTTCTGTGGGAGCAGAGGCCAAATGTTCGTGCTGTACTCACTGTGCTGCTGGGCAGCTGAGCGACACCACCTGAGAATTCGGATTCAAATGGACTTTTAGGTATGAAACCGAGGAGAGACTGGAATGATGGTGACACCGTTGCAAAGCTGCTTGTGTGCTGAAAAAGCCCAGCACTAGCTTTCCCTGCTGGTCCTTCTGCTGTGCGAGCAGAATCCACTGTTCATTCTGTGCTGACTGTGTTGCTGCGCAGCAGAGAGCAGGCTCTGGACTGATTCCATTCAAATGTTTTTCCTGTATGAAAGTGAGCAGTGAAAGCAACGATGAAGGCACCAATGTAAAGGTGATTGTGTGCTGAACAGGTCCAGCCCCAGCTTTCAATCCTTGCTCTTCTGCTGTGGGAGCAGATGCCAAACGTTCGTGCTGTACTCACTGTGCTGCTGGGCAGCTGAGAGGGGCCAACTGAGAATTTGTATTCAAATGGACTTTTAGGTATGAAACCGAGGAGAGACTGCAATGATGGTGACCCCGTTGCAAAGCTGCTTGTGTGCTGAAGAAGCAGAGCACTAGCTTTCCCTGCTGGTCCTTCTGCCGTGTGAGCAGATGCCACTGTTCATTCTGTGCTGACTGTGTTGCTGCGCAGCAGAGAGCAGGCTCTGGACTGATTCCATTCAAATGCTTTTCCTGTATGAAAGTGAGCAGTGAAAGCAACGATGGAGGCACCAATGTAAAGGGGATTGTGTGCTGAACAGGTCCAGCACCAGCTTTCATCCTTGCTCTTCTGCTGTGGGAGCAGAGGCCAAACGTTCGTGCTGTACTCACTGTGCTGCTGGGCAGCTGAGAGGGGCCAACTGAGAATTTGTATTCAAATGGAATTTTAGGTATGAAACCGAGGAGAGACTGCAATGATGGTGACCCCGTTGCAAAGCTGCTTGTGTGCTGAAGAAGCCCAGCACTAGCTTTCCCTGCTGGTCCTTCTGCTGTGCGAGCAGAATCCACTGTTCATTCTGTGCTGACTGTGTTGCTGCGCAGCAGAGAGCAGGCTCTGGACTGATTCC
The DNA here is from genome assembly GCF_033815535.1 of Pezoporus flaviventris. NCBI lineage: Eukaryota > Metazoa > Chordata > Aves > Psittaciformes > Psittacidae > Pezoporus > Pezoporus flaviventris. The sequence continues at coordinate 219,833 of NW_026892934.1, forward strand.
ATTCAAATGCTTTTCCTGTATGAAAGTGAGCAGTGAAAGCAAGGATGGAGGCACCAATGTAAAGGGGATTGTGTGCTGAACAGGTCCCGCACCAGCTTTCAATCCTGGCTCTTCTGCTGTGGGAGCAGAGGCCAAACTTTCGTGGTGTACTCACTGTGCTGCTGGGCAGCTGAACGACACCACCTGAGAATTCGGATTCAAATGGACTTTTAGGTATGAAACCGAGGAGAGACTGCAATGATGGTGACACCGTTGCAAATCTGCTTGTGTGCTGAAGAGGCCCAGGACTAGCTTTCCCTGCTGGTCCTTATGCCGTGTGAGCAGATGCCACTGTTCATTCTGTGCTGTGTTGCTGCCAGCAGGGAGCAGGCTCTGGACTGATTCCATTCAAATGCTTTCCCTGTATGAGTGTTAGCAGTGAAAGCAACGATGGAGGCACCAATGTAAAGGGGATTGTGTGCTGAACAGGTCCAGATCCAGCTTTCAATCCTTGCTCTTCTGCTGTGGGAGCAGAGGCCAAACGTTCGTGCTGTACTCACTGTGCTGCTGGGCAGCTGAGAGACACAACCTGAGAATTTGGATTCAAATGGACTTTTAGGTATGAAACCGAGGAGAGACTGCAATGATGGTGACCCCGTTGCAAAGCTGCTTGTGTGCTGAAGAATCAGAGCACTAGCTTTCCCTGCTGGTCCTTCTGCTGTGTGAGCAGAATCCACTGTTCATTCTGTGCTGACTGTGTTGCTGCGCAGCAGAGAGCAGGCTCTGGACTGATTCCATTCAAATGCTTTTCCTGTATGAAAGTGAGCAGTGAAAGCAAGGATGGAGGCACCAATGTAAAGGGGATTGTGTGCTGAACAGGTCCCGCACCAGCTTTCAATCCTGGCTCTTCTGCTGTGGGAGCAGAAGCCAAACTTTCGTGGTGTACTCACTGTGCTGCTGGGCAGCTGAGAGACACCACCTGAGAATTTGGATTCAAATGGACTTTTAGGTATGAAACCGAGGAGAGACTGCAATGATGGTGTCACCGTTGCAAAGCTGCTTGTGTGCTGAAGAGACACAGCCCTAGCTTTCCCTGCTGGTCCTTCTGCCGTAGGAGCAGATGCCACTGTTCATTCTGTGCTGTGTTGCTGCCAGCAGGGAGCAGGCTCTGGACTGATTCCATTCAAATGCTTTCCCTGTATGAGTGTTAGCAGTGAAAGCAACGATGGAGGCACCAATGTAAAGGGGATTGTGTGCTGAACAGGTCCAGCACCAGCTTTCAATCCTGGCTCTTCTGCTGTGGGAGCAGAGGCCAAACGTTCGTGCTGTACTCACTGTGCTGCTGGGCAGCTGAGAGACACAACCTGAGAATTTGGATTCAAATGGACTTTTAGGTATGAAACCGAGGAGAGACTGCAATGATGGTGACCCCGTTGCAAAGCTGCTTGTGTGCTGAAAAAGCCCAGACCTAGCTTTCCCTGCTGGTCCTTCTGCTGTGCGAGCAGAATCCACTGTTCATTCTGTGCTGACTGTGTTGCTGCGCAGCAGAGAGCAGGCTCTGGACTGATTCCATTCAAATGCTTTTCCTGTATGAGTGTTAGCAGTGAAAGCAACGATGGAGGCACCAATGTAAAGGGGATTGTGTGCTGAAGAGGTCCAGCACCAGCTTTCAATCCTTGCTCTTCTGCTGTGGGAGCAGAGGCCAAATGTTCGTGCTGTACTCACTGTGCTGCTGGGCAGCTGAGCGACACCACCTGAGAATTCGGATTCAAATGGACTTTTAGGTATGAAACCGAGGAGAGACTGCAATGATGGTGACACCGTTGCAAATCTGCTTGTGTGCTGAAGAGGCCCAGCACTAGCTTTCCCTGCTGGTCCTTCTGCCGTGTGAGCAGATGCCACTGTTCATTCTGTGCTGTGTTGCTGCCAGCAGGGAGCAGGCTCTGGACTGATTCCATTCAAATGCTTTCCCTGTATGAGTGTTAGCAGTGAAAGCAACGACGGAGGCACCAATGTAAAGGGGATTGTGTGCTGAACAGGTCCAGCACCAGCTTTCAATCCTTGCTGTTCTGCTGTGGGAGCAGATGCCAAACGTTCGTGCTGTACTCACTGTGCTGCTGGGCAGCTGAGAGACACCACCTGAGCATTTGTATTCAAATGGAATTTTAGGTATGAAACCGAGGAGAGACTGCAATGATGGTGACCCCGTTGCAAAGCTGCTTGTGTGCTGAAGAAGCCCAGCACTAGCTTTCCCTGCTGGTCCTTCTGCCGTGCGAGCAGGATCCACTGTTCATTCTGTGCTGTGTTGCTGCGCAGGAGAGAGCAGGCTCTGGACTGATTCCATTCAAATGCTTTTCCTGTATGAAAGTGAGCAGTGAAAGCAACGATGGAGGCACCAATGTAAAGGGGATTGTGTGCTGAAGAGGTCCAGCACCAGCTTTCAATCCTTGCTCTTCTGCTGTGGGAGCAGAGGCCAAATGTTCGTGCTGTACTCACTGTGCTGCTGGGCAGCTGAGCGACACCACCTGAGAATTCGGATTCAAATGGACTTTTAGGTATGAAACCGAGGAGAGACTGCAATGATGGTGACACCGTTGCAAATCTGCTTGTGTGCTGAAGAGGCCCAGGACTAGCTTTCCCTGCTGGTCCTTCTGCCGTGTGAGCAGATGCCACTGTTCATTCTGTGCTGTGTTGCTGCCAGCAGAGAGCAGGCTCTGGACTGATTCCATTCAAATGCTTTTCCTGTATGAAAGTGAGCAGTGAAAGCAAGGATGGAGGCACCAATGTAAAGTGGATTGTGTGCTGAACAGGTCCAGCACCAGCTTTCAATCCTTGCTCTTCTGCTGTGGGAGCAGAGGCCAAACGTTCGTGCTGTACTCACTGTGCTGCTGGGCAGCTGAGAGAGACCACCTGAGAATTTGGATTCAAATGGACTTTTAGGTATGAAACCGAGGAGAGACTGCAATGATGGTGACCCCGTTGCAAAGCTGCTTGTGTGCTGAAGAGGCCCAGGACTAGCTTTCCCTGCTGGTCCTTCTGCTGTGCGAGCAGAATCCACTGTTCATTCGGTGCTGACTGTGTTGCTGCGAAGCAGAGAGCAGCCTCTGGACTGATTCCATTCAAATGCTTTTCCTGTATGAAAGTGAGCAGTGAAAGCAACGATGGAGGCACCAATTTAAAGGTGATTGTGTGCTGAACAGGTCCAGCCCCAGCTTTCAATCCTTGCTCTTCTGCTGTGGGAGCAGATGCCAAACGTTCGTGCTGTACTCACTGTGCTGCTGGGCAGCTGAGAGGGGCCAACTGAGAATTTGTATTCAAATGGACTTTTAGGTATGAAACCGAGGAGAGACTGCAATGATGGTGACCCCGTTGCAAAGCTGCTTGTGTGCTGAAGAAGCAGAGCACTAGCTTTCCCTGCTGGTCCTTCTGCTGTGTGAGCAGATGCCACTGTTCATTCTGTGCTGACTGTGTTGCTGCGCAGCAGAGAGCAGGCTCTGGACTGATTCCATTCAAATGCTTTTCCTGTATGAAAGTGAGCAGTGAAAGCAACGATGGAGGCACCAATGTAAAGGGGATTGTGTGCTGAACAGGTCCAGCACCAGCTTTCAATCCTTGCTCTTCTGCTGTGGGAGCAGAGGCCAAACGTTCGTGCTGTACTCACTGTGCTGCTGGGCAGCTGAGAGGGGCCAACTGAGAATTTGTATTCAAATGGAATTTTAGGTATGAAACCGAGGAGAGACTGCAATGATGGTGACCCCGTTGCAAAGCTGCTTGTGTGCTGAAGAAGCCCAGCACTAGCTTTCCCTGCTGGTCCTTCTGCTGTGCGAGCAGAATCCACTGTTCATTCTGTGCTGACTGTGTTGCTGCGCAGCAGAGAGCAGGCTCTGGACTGATTCCATTCAAATGCTTTTCCTGTATGAAAGTGAGCAGTGAAAGCAAGGATGGAGGCACCAATGTAAAGGGGATTGTGTGCTGAACAGGTCCCGCACCAGCTTTCAATCCTGGCTCTTCTGCTGTGGGAGCAGAGGCCAAACTTTCGTGGTGTACTCACTGTGCTGCTGGGCAGCTGAACGACACCACCTGAGAATTCGGATTCAAATGGACTTTTAGGTATGAAACCGAGGAGAGACTGCAATGATGGTGACACCGTTGCAAATCTGCTTGTGTGCTGAAGAGGCCCAGGACTAGCTTTCCCTGCTGGTCCTTCTGCCGTGTGAGCAGATGCCACTGTTCATTCTGTGCTGTGTTGCTGCCAGCAGGGAGCAGGCTCTGGACTGATTCCATTCAAATGCTTTCCCTGTATGAGTGTTAGCAGTGAAAGCAACGATGGAGGCACCAATGTAAAGGGGATTGTGTGCTGAACAGGTCCAGATCCAGCTTTCAATCCTTGCTCTTCTGCTGTGGGAGCAGAGGCCAAACGTTCGTGCTGTACTCACTGTGCTGCTGGGCAGCTGAGAGACACAACCTGAGAATTTGGATTCAAATGGACTTTTAGGTATGAAACCGAGGAGAGACTGCAATGATGGTGACCCCGTTGCAAAGCTGCTTGTGTGCTGAAGAATCAGAGCACTAGCTTTCCCTGCTGGTCCTTCTGCTGTGTGAGCAGAATCCACTGTTCATTCTGTGCTGACTGTGTTGCTGCGCAGCAGAGAGCAGGCTCTGGACTGATTCCATTCAAATGCTTTTCCTGTATGAAAGTGAGCAGTGAAAGCAAGGATGGAGGCACCAATGTAAAGGGGATTGTGTGCTGAACAGGTCCCGCACCAGCTTTCAATCCTGGCTCTTCTGCTGTGGGAGCAGAAGCCAAACTTTCGTGGTGTACTCACTGTGCTGCTGGGCAGCTGAGAGACACCACCTGAGAATTTGGATTCAAATGGACTTTTAGGTATGAAACCGAGGAGAGACTGCAATGATGGTGTCACCGTTGCAAAGCTGCTTGTGTGCTGAAGAGACACAGCCCTAGCTTTCCCTGCTGGTCCTTCTGCCGTAGGAGCAGATGCCACTGTTCATTCTGTGCTGTGTTGCTGCCAGCAGGGAGCAGGCTCTGGACTGATTCCATTCAAATGCTTTCCCTGTATGAGTGTTAGCAGTGAAAGCAACGATGGAGGCACCAATGTAAAGGGGATTGTGTGCTGAACAGGTCCAGCACCAGCTTTCAATCCTGGCTCTTCTGCTGTGGGAGCAGAGGCCAAACGTTCGTGCTGTACTCACTGTGCTGCTGGGCAGCTGAGAGACACAACCTGAGAATTTGGATTCAAATGGACTTTTAGGTATGAAACCGAGGAGAGACTGCAATGATGGTGACCCCGTTGCAAAGCTGCTTGTGTGCTGAAAAAGCCCAGACCTAGCTTTCCCTGCTGGTCCTTCTGCTGTGCGAGCAGAATCCACTGTTCATTCTGTGCTGACTGTGTTGCTGCGCAGCAGAGAGCAGGCTCTGGACTGATTCCATTCAAATGCTTTTCCTGTATGAGTGTTAGCAGTGAAAGCAACGATGGAGGCACCAATGTAAAGGGGATTGTGTGCTGAAGAGGTCCAGCACCAGCTTTCAATCCTTGCTCTTCTGCTGTGGGAGCAGAGGCCAAATGTTCGTGCTGTACTCACTGTGCTGCTGGGCAGCTGAGCGACACCACCTGAGAATTCGGATTCAAATGGACTTTTAGGTATGAAACCGAGGAGAGACTGCAATGATGGTGACACCGTTGCAAATCTGCTTGTGTGCTGAAGAGGCCCAGCACTAGCTTTCCCTGCTGGTCCTTCTGCCGTGTGAGCAGATGCCACTGTTTATTCTGTGCTGTGTTGCTGCCAGCAGGGAGCAGGCTCTGGACTGATTCCATTCAAATGCTTTCCCTGTATGAGTGTTAGCAGTGAAAGCAACGACGGAGGCACCAATGTAAAGGGGATTGTGTGCTGAACAGGTCCAGCACCAGCTTTCAATCCTTGCTGTTCTGCTGTGGGAGCAGATGCCAAACGTTCGTGCTGTACTCACTGTGCTGCTGGGCAGCTGAGAGACACCACCTGAGCATTTGTATTCAAATGGAATTTTAGGTATGAAACCGAGGAGAGACTGCAATGATGGTGACCCCGTTGCAAAGCTGCTTGTGGGCTGAAGAAGCCCAGCACTAGCTTTCCCTGCTGGTCCTTCTGCCGTGCGAGCAGGATCCACTGTTCATTCTGTGCTGTGTTGCTGCGCAGGAGAGAGCAGGCTCTGGACTGATTCCATTCAAATGCTTTTCCTGTATGAAAGTGAGCAGTGAAAGCAACGATGGAGGCACCAATGTAAAGGGGATTGTGTGCTGAAGAGGTCCAGCACCAGCTTTCAATCCTTGCTCTTCTGCTGTGGGAGCAGAGGCCAAATGTTCGTGCTGTACTCACTGTGCTGCTGGGCAGCTGAGCGACACCACCTGAGAATTCGGATTCAAATGGACTTTTAGGTATGAAACCGAGGAGAGACTGCAATGATGGTGACACCGTTGCAAATCTGCTTGTGTGCTGAAGAGGCCCAGGACTAGCTTTCCCTGCTGGTCCTTCTGCCGTGTGAGCAGATGCCACTGTTCATTCTGTGCTGTGTTGCTGCCAGCAGAGAGCAGGCTCTGGACTGATTCCATTCAAATGCTTTTCCTGTATGAAAGTGAGCAGTGAAAGCAACGATGGAGGCACCAATGTAAAGTGGATTGTGTGCTGAACAGGTCCAGCACCAGCTTTCAATCCTTGCTCTTCTGCTGTGGGAGCAGAGGCCAAACGTTCGTGCTGTACTCACTGTGCTGCTGGGCAGCTGAGAGAGACCACCTGAGAATTTGGATTCAAATGGACTTTTAGGTATGAAACCGAGGAGAGACTGCAATGATGGTGACCCCGTTGCAAAGCTGCTTGTGTGCTGAAGAGGCCCAGGACTAGCTTTCCCTGCTGGTCCTTCTGCTGTGCGAGCAGAATCCACTGTTCATTCGGTGCTGACTGTGTTGCTGCGAAGCAGAGAGCAGCCTCTGGACTGATTCCATTCAAATGCTTTTCCTGTATGAAAGTGAGCAGTGAAAGCAACGATGGAGGCACCAATTTAAAGGTGATTGTGTGCTGAACAGGTCCAGCACCAGCTTTCAATCCTGGCTCTTCTGCTGTGGGAGCAGATGCCAAACGTTCGTGCTGTACTCACTGTGCTGCTGGGCAGCTGAGAGACACCACCTGAGCATTTGTATTCAAATGGAATTTTAGGTATGAAACCGAGGAGAGACTGCAATGATGGTGACACCGTTGCAAAGCTGCTTTTGTGCTGAAGAAGCCCACCACTAGCTTTCCCTGCTGGTCCTTCTGCCGTGCGAGCAGGATGCACTGTTCATTCTGTGCTGACTGTGTTGCTGCGCAGCAGAGAGGAGGCCCTGGACTGATTCCATTCAAATGCTTTTCCTGTATGAAAGTGAGCAGTGAAAGCAAGGATGGAGGCACCAATGTAAAGGGGATTGTGTGCTGAACAGGTCCCGCACCAGCTTTCAATCCTGGCTCTTCTGCTGTGGGAGCAGAGGCCAAACTTTCGTGCTGTACTCACTGTGCTGCTGGGCAGCTGAGAGACACCACCTGAGAATTTGGATTCAAATGGACTTTTAGGTATGAAACCGAGGAGAGACTGCAATGATGGTGACCGCGTTGCAAAGCTGCTTGTGTGCTGAAGAGACACAGCCCTAGCTTTCCCTGCTGGTCCTTCTGCCGTAGGAGCAGATGCCACTGTTCATTCTGCGCTGTGTTGCTGCTAGCAGGGAGCAGGCTCTGCACTGTTTCTATTCAAATGCTTTTCCTGTATGAAAGTGAGCAGTGAAAGCAACGATGGAGGCACCAATGTAAAGGTGATTGTGTGCTGAACAGGTCCAGCACCAGCTTTCAATCCTGGCTCTTCTGCTGTGGGAGCAGAAGCCAAACGTTCGTGCTGTACTCACTGTGCTGCTGGGCAGCTGAGAGAGACCACCTGAGAATTCGGATTCAAATGGACTTTTAGGTATGAAACCGAGGAGAGACTGCAATGATGGTGACACCGTTGCAAAGCTGCATGTGTGCTGAAGAGGCCCAGCACTAGCTTTCCCTGCTGGTCCTTCTGCCGTGTGAGCAGATGCCACTGTTCATTCTGTGCTGTCTGGGTTGCTGCGCAGCAGATAGCAGCCTCTGGACTGATTCCATTCAAATGCTTTTCCTGTATGAGTGTTAGCAGTGAAAGCAACGATGGAGGCACCAATGTAAAGGTGATTGTGTGCTGAACCGGTCCAGCACCAGCTTTCAATCCTGGCTCTTCTTCTGTGGGAGCAGAGGCCAAATGTTCGTGCTGTACTCACTGTGCTGCTGGGCAGCTGAGCGACACCACCTGAGAATTCGGATTCAAATGGACTTTTAGGTATGAAACCGAGGAGAGACTGCAATGATGGTGACCCCGTTGCAAAGCTGCTTGTGTGCTGAAGAAGCAGAGCACTAGCTTTCCCTGCTGGTCCTTCTGCCGTGTGAGCAGATGCCACTGTTCATTCTGTGCTGTGTTGCTGCCAGCAGAGAGCAGGCTCTGGACTGATTCCATTCAAATGCTTTCCCTTTTGAGTGTTAGCAGTGAAAGCAACGATGGAGGCACCAATGTAAAGGGGATTGTGTGCTGAACAGGTCCCGCACCAGCTTTCAATCCTGGCTCTTCTGCTGTGGGAGCAGAGGCCAAACTTTCGTGGTGTACTCACTGTGCTGCTGGGCAGCTGAGAGACACCACCTGAGAATTTGGATTCAAATGGACTTTTAGGTATGAAACCGAGGAGAGACTGCAATGATGGTGTCACCGTTGCAAAGCTGCTTGTGTGCTGAAGAGACACAGCCCTAGCTTTCCCTGCTGGTCCTTCTGCCGTAGGAGCAGATGCCACTGTTCATTCTGTGCTGTGTTGCTGCCAGCAGGGAGCAGGCTCTGGACTGATTCCATTCAAATGCTTTCCCTGTATGAGTGTTAGCAGTGAAAGCAACGATGGAGGCACCAATGTAAAGGGGATTGTGTGCTGAACAGGTCCAGCACCAGCTTTCAATCCTTGCTGTTCTGCTGTGGGAGCAGATGCCAAACGTTCGTGCTGTACTCACTGTGCTGCTGGGCAGCTGAGAGACACCACCTGAGCATTTGTATAATGGAATTTTAGGGTATGAAACCGAGGAGAGACTGCAATGATGGTGACCCCGTTGCAAAGCTGCTTGTGGGCTGAAGAAGCCCAGCACTAGCTTTCCCTGCTGGTCCTTCTGCCGTGCGAGCAGGATCCACTGTTCATTCTGTGCTGTGTTGCTGCGCAGGAGAGAGCAGGCTCTGGACTGATTCCATTCAAATGCTTTTCCCTGTATGAAAGTGAGCAGTGAAAGCAACGATGGAGGCACCAATGTAAAGGGGATTGTGTGCTGAAAAAGGTCCCGCACCAGCTTCAATCCTGGCTCTTCTGCTGTGGGAGCAGAGGCCAAACTTTCGTGCTGTACTCACTGTGCTGCTGGGCAGCTGAGAGACACCACCTGAGAATTTGGATTCAAATGGACTTTTAGGTATGAAACCGAGGAGGAGACTGCAATGATGGTGACCCCGTTGCAAAGCTGCTTGTGTGCTGAAGAGACACAGCCCTAGCTTTCCCTGCTGGTCCTTCTGCCGTGTGAGCAGATGCCACTGTTCATTCTGCGCTGTGTTGCTGCCAGCAGGGAGCAGGCTCTGCACTGTTTCTATTCAAATGCTTTTCCTGTATGAAAGTGAGCAGTGAAAGCAACGGTGGAGGCACCAATGTAAAGGGGATTGTGTGCTGAACAGGTCCAGCACCAGCTTTCAATCCTGGCTCTTCTTCTGTGGGAGCAGAGGCCAAATGTTCGTGCTGTACTCACTGTGCTGCTGGGCAGCTGAGCGACACCACCTGAGAATTCGGATTCAAATGGACTTTTAGGTATGAAACCGAGGAGAGACTGGAATGATGGTGACACCGTTGCAAAGCTGCTTGTGTGCTGAAGAGACACAGCCCTAGCTTTCCTGCTGGTCTTTCTGCCGTAGGAGCAGATGCCACTGTTCATTCTGTGCTGTGTTGCTGCCAGCAGGCAGCAGGCTCTGGACTGATTCCATTCAAATGCTTTCCCTTTAAGAGTGTTAGCAGTGAAAGCAACGATGGAGGCACCAATGTAAAGGGGATTGTGTGCTGAACAGGTCCAGCAGCAGCTTTCAATCCTTGCTCTTCTGCTGTGGGAGCAGAGGCCAAACGTTCGTGCTGTACTCACTGTGCTGCTGGGCAGCTGAGAGAGACCAACTGAGAATTTGGATTCAAAAGGACTTTTAGGTATGAAACCGAGGAGAGACTGCAATGATGGTGACCCCGTTGCAAAGTTGCTTGTGTGCTGAAGAAGCCCAGCACTAGCTTTCCCTGATGATCCATTTGCCGTGTGAGCAGATGCCACTGTTATTTCTGTGCTGACTGTGTTGCTGCGCAGCAGAGAGCAGGCTCTGGACTGATTCCATTCAAATGCTTTTTCCTGTATGAAAGTGAGCAGTGAAAGCAACGATGGAGGCACCAATGTAAAGGGGATTGTGTGCTGAACAGGTCCAGCACCAGCTTTCAATCCTGGCTCTTCTGCTGTGGGAGCAGATGCCAAACGTTCGTGCTGTACTCACTGTGCTCCTGGGCAGCTGAGAGGGGCCAACTGAGAATTTGTATTCAAATGGACTTTTAGGTATGAAACCGAGGAGAGACTGCAATGATGGTGACACCGTTGCAAAGCTGCTTCTGTGCTGAAGAAGCAGAGCACTAGCTTTCCCTGCTGGTCCTTCTGCCGTGTGAGCAGATGCCACTGTTCATTCTGTGCTGACTGTGTTGCTGCTCAGCAGAGAGCAGGCTCTGGACTGATTCCATTCAAATGCTTTTCCTGTATGAAAGTGAGCAGTGAAAGCAACGAGGGAGGCACCAATGTAAAGGGGATTGTGTGCTGAACAGGTCCAGCACCAGCTTTCAATCCTGGCTCTTCTTCTGTGGGAGCAGAGGCCAAATGTTCGTGCTGTACTCACTGTGCTGCTGGGCAGCTGAGACCAGCTGAGAATTCGGATTCAAATGGACTTTTAGGTATGAAACCGAGGAGAGACTGCAATGATGTTGACCCCGTTGCAAAGCTGCTTGTGTGCTGAAGAGGCCCAGGACTAGCTTTCCCTGCTGGTCCTTCTGCTGTGCGAGCAGAATCCCCTGTTCATTCTGTGCTGACTGTGTTGCTGTGCAGCAGAGAGCAGGCTCTGGACTGATTCCATTCAAATGCTTTTCCTGTATGAAAGTGAGCAGTGAAAGCAACGATGGAGGCACCAATGTAAAGGGGATTGTGTGCTGAACAGGTCCAGCACCAGCTTTCAATCCTGGCTCTTCTACTGTGGGAGCAGAGGCCAAACTTTCGTGCTGTACTGACTGTGCTGCTGGGCAGCTGAGAGACACCACCTGAGAATTTGGATTCAAATGGACTTTTAGGTATGAAACCGAGGAGAGACTGCAATGATGGTGACCCCGTTGCAAAGCTGCTTGTGTGCTGAAGAGACACAGCCCTAGCTTTCCCTGCTGGTCCTTCTGCCGTGTGAGCAGATGCCACTGTTCATTCTGCGCTGTGTTGCTGCTAGCAGGGAGCAGGCTCTGCACTGTTTCTATTCAAATGCTTTTCCTGTATGAAAGCGAGCAGTGAAAGCAACGATGGAGGCACCAATGTAAAGGTGATTGTGTGCTGAACATGTCCAGCACCAGCTTTCAATCCTGGCTCTTCTGCTGTGGGAGCAGAAGCCAAACGTTCGTGCTGTACTCACAGTGCTGCTGGACAGCTGAGCGACACCACCTGAGGATTCGGATTCAAATGGACTTTTAGGTATGAAACCGAGGAGAGACTGCAATGATGGTGACACCGTTGCAAATCTGCTTGTGTGCTGAAGAGGCCCAGCACTAGCCTTCCCTGCTGGTCCTTCGGCCGTGTGAGCAGATGCCACTGTTCATTCTGTGCTGAATGTTTTGCTGCGCAGCAGAGAGCAGGCTCTGGACTGATTCCATTCAAATGCTTTTCCTGTATGAAAGTGAGCAGTGAAAGCAACGATGGAGGCACCAATTTAAAGGTGATTGTGTGCTGAACAGGTCCAGCACCAGCTTTCAATCCTTGCTCTTCTGCTGTGGGAGCAGAGGCGAAACGTTCGTGCTGTACTCACTGTGCTGCTGGGCAGCTGAGACCAGCTGAGAATTCGGATTCAAATGGACTTTTAGGTATGAAACCGAGGAGAGACTGCAATGATGGTGACCCCGTTGCAAAGCTGCTTGTGTGCTGAGGAAGCCCAGGACTAGCTTTCCCTGCTGGTCCTTCTGCTGTGCGAGCAGAATCCACTGTTCATTCTGTGCTGACTGTGTTGCTGCGAAGCAGAGAGCAGGCTCTGGACTGATTCCATTCAAATGCTTTTCCTGTATGAAAGTGAGCAGTGAAAGCAACGATGGAGGCACCAATCTAAAGGTGATTGTGTGCTGAACAGGTCCCGCACCAGCTTTCAATCCTTGCTCTTCTGCTGTGGGAGCAGATGCCAAACGTTCGTGCTGTACTCACTGTGCTGCTGGGCAGCTGAGAGGGGCCAACTGAGAATTTGTATTCAAATGGACTTTTAGGTATGAAACCGAGGAGAGACTGCAATGATGGTGACCCCGTTGCAAAGCTGCTTGTGTGCTGAAGAAGCCCAGCACTAGCTTTCCCTGCTGGTCCTTCTGCCTTGCGAGCAGGATCCACTGTTCATTCTGTGCTGACTGTGTTGCTGCGCAGCAGAGAGCAGGCTCTGGACTGATTCCATTCAAATGCTTTTCCTGTATGAAAGTGAGCAGTGAAAGCAAGGATGGAGGCACCAATGTAAAGGTGATTGTGTGCTGAACAGGTCCAGCACCAGCTTTCAATCCTTGCTCTTCTGCTGTGGGAGCAGATGCCAAACATTCGTGCTGTACTCACTGTGCTGCTGGGCAGCTGAGACCACCTGAGAATTTGTATTCAAATGGACTTTTAGGTATGAAACCGAGGAGAGACTGCAATGATGGTGACCCCGTTGCAAAGCTGCTTTTGTGCTGAAGAAGCCCAGCACTAGCTTCCCTGCTGATGATCCATCTGCTGTGCGAGCAGATGCCACTGTTCATTCTGTGCTGTGTTGCTGCCAGCAGGGAGCAGGCTCTGGACTGATTCCATTCAAATGCTTTTCCTGTATGAGTGTTAGCAGTGAAAGCAGCGATGGAGGCACCAATGTAAAGGGGATTGTGTGCTGAAGAGGTCCAGCACCAGCTTTCAATCCTGGCTCTTCTGCTGTGGGAGCAGAGGCCAAACGTTCGTGCTGTACTCACTGTGCTGCTGGGCAGCTGAGAGAGACCACCTGAGAATTTGGATTCAAATGGACTTTTAGGTATGAAACCGAGGAGAGACTGCAATGATGGTGACCCCGTTGCAAAGCTGCTTGTGTGCTGAAGAATCAGAGCACTAGCTTTCCCTGCTGGTCCTTCTGCTGTGCGAGCAGAATCCACTGTTCATTCTGTGCTGACTGTGTTGCTGCGCAGCAGAGAGCAGGCTCTTTACTGATTCCATTCAAATGTTTTTCCTGTATGAAAGTGAGCAGTGAAAGCAACGATGGAGGCACCAATGTAAAGGTGATTGTGTGCTGAACAGGTCCAGCACCAGCTTTCAATCCTTGCTCTTCTGCTGTGGGAGCAGATGCCAAACGTTCGTGCTGTACTCACTGTGCCTATGGGCAGCTGAGAGGGGCCAACTGAGAATTTGTATTCAAATGGACTTTTAGGTATGAAACCGAGGAGAGACTGCAATGATGGTGACCCCGTTGCAAAGCTGCTTGTGTGCTGAAGAAGCCCAGCACTAGCTTTCCCTGCTGGTCCTTCTGCCGTGCGAGCAGGATCCACTGTTCATTCTGTGCTGACTGTGTTGCTGAGCAGCAGAGAGCAGGCTCTGGACTGATTCCATTCAAATGCTTTTCCTGTATGAAAGTGAGCAGGGAAAGCAACGATGGAGGCACCAATGTAAAGGTGATTGTGTGCTGAACAGGTCCAGCACCAGCTTTCAATCCTTGCTCTTCTGCTGTGGGAGCAGATGCCAAACGTTCGTGCTGTACTCACTGTGCTGCTGGGCAACTGAGAGGGGCCAACTGAGAATTTGGATTCAAATGGACTTTTAGGAATGAAACCGAGGAGAGACTGCAATGATGGTGACCCCGTTGCAAAGCTGCTTGTGTGCTGAAGAAGCCCAGCACTAGCTTTCCCTGCTGGTCCTTCTGCCGTGTGAGCAGATGCCACTGTTCATTCTGTGCTGACGGTGTTGCTGCGCAGCAGAGAGCAGGCTCTGCACTGTTTCTATTCAAATGCTTTTCCTGTATGAAAGTGAGCAGTGAAAGCAACGATGGAGGCACCAATGTAAAGGGGATTGTGTGCTGAACAGGTCCAGCACCAGCTTTCAATCCTTGCTCTTCTGCTGTGGGAGCAGAGGCGAAACGTTCGTGCTGTACTCACTGTGCTGCTGGGCAGCTGAGACCAGCTGAGAATTCGGATTCAAATGGACTTTTAGGTATGAAACCGAGGAGAGACTGCAATGATGGTGACCCCGTTGCAAAGCTGCTTGTGTGCTGAGGAAGCCCAGGACTAGCTTTCCCTGCTGGTCCTTCTGCTGTGCGAGCAGAATCCACTGTTCATTCTGTGCTGACTGTGTTGCTGCGAAGCAGAGAGCAGGCTCTGGACTGATTCCATTCAAATGCTTTTCCTGTATGAAAGTGAGCAGTGAAAGCAACGATGGAGGCACCAATCTAAAGGTGATTGTGTGCTGAACAGGTCCCGCACCAGCTTTCAATCCTTGCTCTTCTGCTGTGGGAGCAGATGCCAAACGTTCGTGCTGTACTCACTGTGCTGCTGGGCAGCTGAGAGGGGCCAACTGAGAATTTGTATTCAAATGGACTTTTAGGTATGAAACCGAGGAGAGACTGCAATGATGGTGACCCCGTTGCAAAGCTGCTTGTGTGCTGAAGAAGCCCAGCACTAGCTTTCCCTGCTGGTCCTTCTGCCTTGCGAGCAGGATCCACTGTTCATTCTGTGCTGACTGTGTTGCTGCGCAGCAGAGAGCAGGCTCTGGACTGATTCCATTCAAATGCTTTTCCTGTATGAAAGTGAGCAGTGAAAGCAAGGATGGAGGCACCAATGTAAAGGTGGTTGTGTGCTGAACAGGTCCAGCACCAGCTTTCAATCCTTGCTCTTCTGCTGTGGGAGCAGATGCCAAACATTCGTGCTGTACTCACTGTGCTGCTGGGCAGCTGAGACCACCTGAGAATTTGTATTCAAATGGACTTTTAGGTATGAAACCGAGGAGAGACTGCAATGATGGTGACCCCGTTGCAAAGCTGCTTTTGTGCTGAAGAAGCCCAGCACTAGCTTCCCTGCTGATGATCCATCTGCTGTGCGAGCAGATGCCACTGTTCATTCTGTGCTGTGTTGCTGCCAGCAGGGAGCAGGCTCTGGACTGATTCCATTCAAATGCTTTTCCTGTATGAGTGTTAGCAGTGAAAGCAGCGATGGAGGCACCAATGTAAAGGGGATTGTGTGCTGAAGAGGTCCAGCACCAGCTTTCAATCCTGGCTCTTCTGCTGTGGGAGCAGAGGCCAAACGTTCGTGCTGTACTCACTGTGCTGCTGGGCAGCTGAGAGACACAACCTGAGAATTTGGATTCAAATGGACTTTTAGGTATGAAACCGAGGAGAGACTGCAATGATGGTGACCCCGTTGCAAAGCTGCTTGTGTGCTGAAGAAGCCCAGCACTAGCTTTCCCTGCTGGTCCTTCTGCCGTGTGAGCAGATGCCACTGTTCATTCTGTGCTGACGGTGTTGCTGCGCAGCAGAGAGCAGGGTCTGGACTGATTCCATTCAAATGCTTTTCCTGTATGAAAGTGAGCAGTGAAAGCAACGATGGAGGCACCAATGTAAAGGGGATTGTGTGCTGAACAGGTCCAGCACCAGCTTTCAATCCTGGCTCTTCTTCTGTGGGAGCAGATGCCAAATGTTCGTGCTGTACTCACTGTGCTGCTGGGCAGCTGAGCGACACCACCTGAGAATTCGGATTCAAATGGACTTTTAGGTATGAAACCGAGGAGAGACTGCAATGATGGTGACACCGTTGCAAAGCTGCTTGTGTGCTGAAGAGGCCCAGCACTAGCTTTCCCTGCTGGTCCTTCTGCCGTGTGAGCAGATGCCACTGTTCATTCTGTGCTGTGTTGCTGCCAGCAGGGAGCAGGCTCTGGACTGATTCCATTCAAATGCTTTCCCTGTATGAGTGTTAGCAGTGAAAGCAACGATGGAGGCACCAATGTAAAGGGGATTGTGTGCTGAACAGGTCCAGCACCAGCTTTCAATCCTTGCTCTTCTGCTGTGGGAGCAGAGGCCAAAGGTTCGTGCTGTACTCACTGTGCTGCTGGGCAGCTGAGACCAGCTGAGAATTCGGATTCAAATGGACTTTTAGGTATGAAACCGAGCAGAGACTGCAATGATGGTGACCCCGTTGCAAAGATGCTTGTGTGCTGAGGAAGCCCAGGATTAGCTTTCCCTGCTGGTCCTTCTGCTGTGCGAGCAGTATCCACTGTTCATTCTGTGCTGACTGTGTTGCTGCGAAGCAGAGAGCAGGCTCTGGACTGATTCCATTCAAATGCTTTTCCTGTATGAAAGTGAGCAGTGAAAGCAACGATGGAGGCACCAATGTAAAGGGGATATTGTGCTGAACAGGTCCAGCACCAGCTTTCAATCCTTGCTCTTCTGCTGTGGGAGCAGAGGCCAAACGTTCGTGCTGTACTCACTGTGCTGCTGGGCAGCTGAGAGACACCACCTGAGAATTTGTATTCAAATGGACTTTTAGGTATGAAACCGAGGAGAGACTGCAATGATGGTGACCGCGTTGCAAAGCTGCTTGTGTGCTGAAGAGACACAGCCCTAGCTTTCCCTGCTGGTCCTTCTGCCGTAGGAGCAGATGCCACTGTTCATTCTGCGCTGTGTTGCTGCTAGCAGGGAGCAGGCTCTGCACTGTTTCTATTCAAATGCTTTTCCTGTATGAAAGTGAGCAGTGAAAGCAACGATGGAGGCACCAATGTAAAGGTGATTGTGTGCTGAACAGGTCCAGCACCAGCTTTCTGTTGGAGTCGCGGGAGACAAGCCTCATGCTATCATGGTCAGCAAGTCTGTCATTTTTCACCCTCGGCCTGGCGGCGGTTATAGGGCAGAGATTACTCAAATTGATTGGAAGTTATTGGCACAACTTCGTGCCACAGTCGCTCAATTCGGTGTCACCAGTGAACCGGCCAAACAGATGCTTGATTACTTATTTAATTCGATGATTCTCTTGCCTGTAGACATCAAGGGTATCGCTCGTTTAATCTATACCCCTCACCAAAAACTTACATTTGATGCCCGATGGGGGGAAGAAGCTGCTGCTTCAGTAGCTTTACCCCGTACTCAAGGAGACCCCCTTTTTGGAGTAACAATGAATGAATTACTAGGAAATGGTGATTATACTCGAACAGATGCCCAGGCTGGCCATGAAAATGGACCGAGAGGTAGCCCTGAACTTTTTACAGTGCTTTTTATAAAAGCGGGGAATTGAGCCTGAGACTCTAAAGCAGCTAGCAGGTCTAGTGGCTAGGGAAGACTAAGATATTTTGCAGATCCTAATACAATATTTGAGGAGAGTGAGTGGCGAAAGTTTGGTGATGAGTTATTTGACTCAGTGCTTAATGATTATAAAAAGGCAAAGAAACTCGGTAAACCACAGAGAGAAGTAATGAACTGTATAAAAAGAGACAAGGCGGAAAAGAAAACTGCCGCAGTAGCAACGGAGAAACTAGGAACAGACGTCCCCGGTCGGTTGAAACCGGGGGAAGATTACAACTCGTCCCCCCCCCCCCAACTCGCGGGAGCACAGGGTTCCCCACCCCCCCCACCCCGCACCCCCCCCCCCTTCCTTTTCTCCCCCTCCATCAGAAGGTGCCGCGGAGGAGGTGTAACCCCCTGCTCCCCCACCACCCCAGTTCCGAAAGTAGGGACTTTGAAAAGGACAGAGAAAGTGTATTAGAAGGTATACGCGTGATGAATGTCGAGAAATCCGAAAGAAAAAAGGCGGTGCCTCGGCGCCGGATCGATTGCGGCGCCACTGTGAAGCACGCAGTAGAAAATAGGGATCATGCGCGAGCGGGAGATTTAAAGGAACCGCGAGCCTCTCCAACCCACTACGCCCTAGAGTGAAAAAGTTTTTAACTCAGTCACGGAGGAGCCAGGTCTGCAGATGGCTACATACCGAACGAGATACACCTGATAAGAAAGACACAGCTGCGAGCAACGGAGACCCCGAGTTCGGCGCAGGATCAGCCCCCGAATCCCCTGAATCCGAGCCAGATTTATATCCTCTGCTTCCAGACCCTGACTCTTTGTCTCCCGGGTGGGTCTGCTCAGACTTACTGGCCCTGGAGACGCTCAGTTGTAACAATGGGTAACCAAATATGTGATCATTACTGGGGAATTTTCTGCAATGGGCATCTTTGCATATCCTATGTTTACTACACAGCAGGGGGCTAAAGAGTGGGAAGCTCTATATGTTATGATTTTTTCTTGCAATAGACAGGGAGAGCCCATACAGTTTCTCTGTGATACTCATGTACTAGAAGTTGGTAAATATAAGTATGACCAGGTTTCTATCAACCCTTGGAGACCTCTGTAGATACTGCTGGCCACTTCTTCCAGCACAGGCTGGCCACCTGTGTTGGAATGAGTGTGCATTTTGGTCAGTATAAAAGCCCAAGCCTCATACGATGTGGGTGAGGCAGAGCCTCTGCGGGGACGCCCGCTAAGGTTGAGCCTGCCACCTCACACTGCAATGATGCTTCTCGGAGCTGGTTTGCTGTTAGTCTCCACAGGGTCCTTGTTCTGTACGTGGGACTGTGTAGTGGGAGTAATAATTGTCTTTTTGTGTTTCAAATATTGAACTTGTGTGGAGTGTGCTTGTGGGATCCCACACGTGCATGTGTGTGTGTGTGTGTGTGTGTGTGTGTGTGTAGAGGGCAATCAGTGTTTTGTGTATTGTTGGGTTTATTGTAAAAGTTTTTAAGGGGTAGCTGTTTAACATTTCAGGCATGAAAGAGTTAATGTAAAAGTGCGGCTGCCGGCAGGTATTTATGATTGCTGCTGAAGCAGGCAGGCCGCTATAGCTGCTGCCGAGCAGGCCGGCTTTTGCAGGGACTGAAAAAAAAAAAAAAAAAAAAAAAAAAAAAAAAGAGAGAGAGAGAGTAATGATGTTATATTTAACTTTAACATGTCTACTTCTGAAGAACTGATAACCTGGGGGAGGGGGTATATTTGTGTCCTCCTGCCTACAGGTCCATGAGTGACTGCCTGCAAAGTTTGTCAAGCCTTGCCATGAGCTGGACAGATGAATGGATAAACCTGATGCCTCAGCTACAGGAGCTGACCGTGATTACCCCAAGCAGAATGAGATAGAGGAAGAGAAAGAACAAATAACTGCAAAACATCACTTGGGGGCAACTGAAAAGTAACATCCTGAATATGTGTGCTTGTAAAGTAGCTATTATTAGAGGTTGTGATTTTGTGTATAAAACCACCTGTATTTACTAGCTAGTTGCTAATAAGAAACTGCACCTTGTACTGTATAGATTTGTCACTTGTAAAAGAGATGTCAGAATATGGAAATTTGCAGTAGCCGCTAGAAAATGCTAAGGCAAAAGCTAGAAAAATTTTAATACAATGGTAGTGTTATAAAGCAGGTGACATCGAAGGCAATTCCTGATTTGTTTTAATGTTGACTCTGTAAGACATGCAACACTGCAGAACCTTTTGTTGTTGGAACAGGGACATGGATGTGAAGAGTTTGATGGAATGTGTTGTATGAGTCTCTCTGATCACTCTAATTCCATTCATAAACAATTGGCACTGTTAAAAGACAATATGAGAAAATTACAAGAGACAAGTGATCCTTTCACAAACTGGTTAGCGTCCTTTGGATTATCTCCCTGGTTAATCACTTTGATAGAAAAAATTGTTTTGGTGTTGGCTATAATTTTGCTTGCAATTTTGCTTTTACCATGTATTATGCAGTGTTTGCAAAAAATGATATCGAATACCTTTAATCATAACATGGCGATGCTTGCTACTAAAGAAAACGGGGGAAGTGTAGAGAGCTTAACAACGGAATGGCTAAGTAACAGAGGTCATGATATTGTGCAGCTGGTGGAAAGATAGGCCTCAGGGCTGCGCCTCAAGGCCGCAGTGATCTTGTGGTTAATGCTTATTCTGAGTTGCTCAAGAAAACAGGATGTACATCTTGCTGAGATAAGCGCAACGGTAATGCTTGAGCAAGCTGGGATATGGTGAAACAAGTTGAAACAAGAAGTGGTTACAGTTACTTAGAGACCCCTGCGTCAATACAGACTAACCAATGATTTTGCTGTATCCTGGCAGACAATGTACCTAACACCGCGGGCTATAAAAATGAGTGTATCTTGCTAAATAAACGAGACTTGCTGACCATGATAGCATGAGGCTTGTCTCCCGCGACTCCAACAGCTTTCAATCCTGGCTCTTCTGCTGTGGGAGCAGAAGCCAAACGTTCGTGCTGTACTCACTGTGCTGCTGGGCAGCTGAGAGAGACCACCTGAGAATTCGGATTCAAATGGACTTTTAGGTATGAAACCGAGGAGAGACTGCAATGATGGTGACACCGTTGCAAAGCTGCATGTGTGCTGAAGAGGCCCAGCACTAGCTTTCCCTGCTGGTCCTTCTGCCGTGTGAGCAGATGCCACTGTTCATTCTGTGCTGTGTTGCTGCCAGCAGAGAGCAGGCTCTGGACTGATTCCATTCAAATGCTTTCCCTTTATGAGTGTTAGCAGTGAAAGCAACGATGGAGGCACCAATGTAAAGGGGATTGTGTGCTGAACAGGTCCCGCACCAGCTTTCAATCCTGGCTCTTCTGCTGTGGGAGCAGAGGCCAAACTTTCGTGGTGTACTCACTGTGCTGCTGGGCAGCTGAGAGACACCACCTGAGAATTTGGATTCAAATGGACTTTTAGGTATGAAACCGAGGAGAGACTGCAATGATGGTGTCACCGTTGCAAAGCTGCTTGTGTGCTGAAGAGACACAGCCCTAGCTTTCCCTGCTGGTCCTTCTGCCGTAGGAGCAGATGCCACTGTTCATTCTGTGCTGTGTTGCTGCCAGCAGGGAGCAGGCTCTGGACTGATTCCATTCAAATGCTTTCCCTGTATGAGTGTTAGCAGTGAAAGCAACGATGGAGGCACCAATGTAAAGGGGATTGTGTGCTGAACAGGTCCAGCACCAGCTTTCAATCCTTGCTGTTCTGCTGTGGGAGCAGATGCCAAACGTTCGTGCTGTACTCACTGTGCTGCTGGGCAGCTGAGAGACACCACCTGAGCATTTGTATTCAAATGGAATTTTAGGTATGAAACCGAGGAGAGACTGCAATGATGGTGACCCCGTTGCAAAGCTGCTTGTGGGCTGAAGAAGCCCAGCACTAGCTTTCCCTGCTGGTCCTTCTGCCGTGCGAGCAGGATCCACTGTTCATTCTGTGCTGTGTTGCTGCGCAGGAGAGAGCAGGCTCTGGACTGATTCCATTCAAATGCTTTTCCTGTATGAAAGTGAGCAGTGAAAGCAACGATGGAGGCACCAATGTAAAGGGGATTGTGTGCTGAAAAGGTCCCGCACCAGCTTTCAATCCTGGCTCTTCTGCTGTGGGAGCAGAGGCCAAACTTTCGTGCTGTACTCACTGTGCTGCTGGGCAGCTGAGAGACACCACCTGAGAATTTGGATTCAAATGGACTTTTAGGTATGAAACCGAGGAGAGACTGCAATGATGGTGACACCGTTGCAAAGCTGCTTGTGTGCTGAAAAGACACAGCCCTAGCTTTCCCTGCTGGTCCTTCTGCCGTGTGAGCAGATGCCACTGTTCATTCTGCGCTGTGTTGCTGCCAGCAGGGAGCAGGCTCTGCACTGTTTCTATTCAAATGCTTTTCCTGTATGAAAGTGAGCAGTGAAAGCAACGATGGAGGCACCAATGTAAAGGGGATTGTGTGCTGAACAGGTCCAGCACCAGCTTTCAATCCTGGCTCTTCTTCTGTGGGAGCAGAGGCCAAATGTTCGTGCTGTACTCACTGTGCTGCTGGGCAGCTGAGCGACACCACCTGAGAATTCGGATTCAAATGGACTTTTAGGTATGAAACCGAGGAGAGACTGGAATGATGGTGACACCGTTGCAAAGCTGCTTGTGTGCTGAAGAGACACAGCCCTAGCTTTCCCTGCTGGTCTTTCTGCCGTAGGAGCAGATGCCACTGTTCATTCTGTGCTGTGTTGCTGCCAGCAGGCAGCAGGCTCTGGACTGATTCCATTCAAATGCTTTCCCTTTAAGAGTGTTAGCAGTGAAAGCAACGATGGAGGCACCAATGTAAAGGGGATTGTGTGCTGAACAGGTCCAGCAGCAGCTTTCAATCCTTGCTCTTCTGCTGTGGGAGCAGAGGCCAAACGTTCGTGCTGTACTCACTGTGCTGCTGGGCAGCTGAGAGAGACCAACTGAGAATTTGGATTCAAAAGGACTTTTAGGTATGAAACCGAGGAGAGACTGCAATGATGGTGACCCCGTTGCAAAGTTGCTTGTGTGCTGAAGAAGCCCAGCACTAGCTTTCCCTGATGATCCATTTGCCGTGTGAGCAGATGCCACTGTTCTTTCTGTGCTGACTGTGTTGCTGCGCAGCAGAGAGCAGGCTCTGGACTGATTCCATTCAAATGCTTTTCCTGTATGAAAGTGAGCAGTGAAAGCAACGATGGAGGCACCAATGTAAAGGGGATTGTGTGCTGAACAGGTCCAGCACCAGCTTTCAATCCTGGCTCTTCTGCTGTGGGAGCAGATGCCAAACGTTCGTGCTGTACTCACTGTGCTCCTGGGCAGCTGAGAGGGGCCAACTGAGAATTTGTATTCAAATGGACTTTTAGGTATGAAACCGAGGAGAGACTGCAATGATGGTGACCCCGTTGCAAAGCTGCTTGTGTGCTGAAGAAGCAGAGCACTAGCTTTCCCTGCTGGTCCTTCTGCCGTGTGAGCAGATGCCACTGTTCATTCTGTGCTGACTGTGTTGCTGCGCAGCAGAGAACAGGCTCTGGACTGATTCCATTCAAATGCTTTTCCTGTATGAAAGTGAGCAGTGAAAGCAACGAGGGAGGCACCAATGTAAAGGGGATTGTGTGCTGAACAGGTCCAGCACCAGCTTTCAATCCTGGCTCTTCTTCTGTGGGAGCAGAGGCCAAATGTTCGTGCTGTACTCACTGTGCTGCTGGGCAGCTGAGACCAGCTGAGAATTCGGATTCAAATGGACTTTTAGGTATGAAACCGAGGAGAGACTGCAATGATGTTGACCCCGTTGCAAATCTGCTTGTGTGCTGAAGAGGCCCAGGACTAGCTTTCCCTGCTGGTCCTTCTGCTGTGCGAGCAGAATCCCCTGTTCATTCTGTGCTGACTGTGTTGCTGCGCAGCAGAGAGCAGGCTCTGGACTGATTCCATTCAAATGCTTTTCCTGTATGAAAGTGAGCAGTGAAAGCAACGATGGAGGCACCAATGTAAAGGGGATTGTGTGCTGAACAGGTCCAGCACCAGCTTTCAATCCTGGCTCTTCTACTGTGGGAGCAGAGGCCAAACTTTCGTGCTGTACTCACTGTGCTGCTGGGCAGCTGAGAGACACCACCTGAGAATTTGGATTCAAATGGACTTTTAGGTATGAAACCGAGGAGAGACTGCAATGATGGTGACCCCGTTGCAAAGCTGCTTGTGTGCTGAAGAGACACAGCCCTAGCTTTCCCTGCTGGTCCTTCTGCCGTGTGAGCAGATGCCACTGTTCATTCTGCGCTGTGTTGCTGCTAGCAGGGAGCAGGCTCTGCACTGTTTCTATTCAAATGCTTTTCCTGTATGAAAGCGAGCAGTGAAAGCAACGATGGAGGCACCAATGTAAAGGTGATTGTGTGCTGAACATGTCCAGCACCAGCTTTCAATCCTGGCTCTTCTGCTGTGGGAGCAGAAGCCAAACGTTCGTGCTGTACTCACTGTGCTCCTGGGCAGCTGAGCGACACCACCTGACAATTCGGATTCAAATGGACTTTTAGGTATGAAACCGAGGAGAGACTGCAATGATGGTGACACCGTTGCAAAGCTGCTTGTGTGCTGAAGAGGCCCAGCACTAGCTTTCCCTGCTGGTCCTTCTGCCGTGTGAGCAGATGCCACTGTTCATTCTGTGCTGTCTGTGTTGCTGCGCAGCAGATAGCAGCCTCTGGACTGATTCCATTCAAATTCTTTTCCTGTATGAGTGTTAGCAGTGAAAGCAACGATGGAGGCACCAAAGTAAAGGTGATTGTGTGCTGAACAGGTCCAGCACCAGCTTTCAATCCTTGCTCTTCTGCTGTGGGAGCAGAGGCCAAACGTTCGTGCTGTACTCACTGTGCTGCTGGGCAGCTGAGAGAGACCACCTGAGAATTCGGATTCAAATGGACTTTTAGGTATGAAACCGAGGAGAGACTGCAATGATGGTGACACCGTTGCAAATCTGCTTGTGTGCTGAAGAGGCCCAGCACTAGCCTTCCCTGCTGGTCCTTCGGCCGTGTGAGCAGATGCCACTGTTCATTCTGTGCTGAATGTTTTGCTGCGCAGCAGAGAGCAGGCTCTGGACTGATTCCATTCAAATGCTTTTCCTGTATGAAAGTGAGCAGTGAAAGCAACGATGGAGGCACCAATTTAAAGGTGATTGTGTGCTGAACAGGTCCAGCACCAGCTTTCAATCCTTGCTCTTCTGCTGTGGGAGCAGATGCCAAACGTTCGTGCTGTACTCACTGTGCTGCTGGGCAGCTGAGAGGGACCACCTGAGAATTCGGATTCAAATGGACTTTTAAGTATGAAACCGAGGAGAGACTGCAATGATGGTGACCCCGTTGCAAAGCTGCTTTTGTGCTGAAGAAGCCCAGCACTAGCTTCCCTGCTGATGATCCATCTGCTGTGCGAGCAGATGCCACTGTTCATTCTGTGCTGTGTTGCTGCCAGCAGGGAGCAGGCTCTGGACTGATTCCATTCAAATGCTTTTCCTGTATGAGTGTTAGCAGTGAAAGCAGCGATGGAGGCACCAATGTAAAGGGGATTGTGTGCTGAACAGGTCCAGCACCAGCTTTCAATCCTGGCTCTTCTTCTGTGGGAGCAGAGGCCAAACGTTCGTGCTGTACTCACTGTGCTGCTGGGCAGCTGAGAGACACAACCTGAGAATTTGGATTCAAATGGACTTTTAGGTATGAAACCGAGGAGAGACTGCAATGATGGTGACCCCGTTGCAAAGCTGCTTGTGTGCTGAAGAATCAGAGCACTAGCTTTCCCTGCTGGTCCTTCTGCTGTGCGAGCAGAATCCACTGTTCATTCTGTGCTGACTGTGTTGCTGCGCAGCAGAGAGCAGGCTCTGGACTGATTCCATTCAAATGTTTTTCCTGTATGAAAGTGAGCAGTGAAAGCAACGATGAAGGCACCAATGTAAAGGTGATTGTGTGCTGAACAGGTCCAGCACCAGCTTTCAATCCTTGCTCTTCTGCTGTGGGAGCAGATGCCAAACGTTCGTGCTGTGCTCACTGTGCCTATGGGCAGCTGAGAGGGGCCAACTGAGAATTTGTATTCAAATGGACTTTTAGGTATGAAACCGAGGAGAGACTGCAATGATGGTGACCCCGTTGCAAAGCTGCTTGTGTGCTGAAGAAGCCCAGCACTAGCTTTCCCTGCTGGTCCTTCTGCCGTGCGAGCAGGATCCACTGTTCATTCTGTGCTGACTGTGTTGCTGAGCAGCAGAGAGCAGGCTCTGGACTGATTCCATTCAAATGCTTTTCCTGTATGAAAGTGAGCAGGGAAAGCAACGATGGAGGCACCAATGTAAAGGTGATTGTGTGCTGAACAGGTCCAGCACCAGCTTTCAATCCTTGCTCTTCTGCTGTGGGAGCAGATGCCAAACGTTCGTGCTGTACTCACTGTGCTGCTGGGCAGCTGAGAGGGGCCAACTGAGAATTTGGATTCAAATGGACTTTTAGGAATGAAACCGAGGAGAGACTGCAATGATGGTGACCCCGTTGCAAAGCTGCTTGTGTGCTGAAGAAGCCCAGCACTAGCTTTCCCTGCTGGTCCTTCTGCCGTGCGAGCAGGATCCACTGTTCATTCTGTGCTGACTGTGTTGCTGAGCAGCAGAGAGCAGGCTCTGGACTGATTCCATTCAAATGCTTTTCCTGTATGAAAGTGAGCAGGGAAAGCAACGATGGAGGCACCAATGTAAAGGTGATTGTGTGCTGAACAGGTCCAGCACCAGCTTTCAATCCTTGCTCTTCTGCTGTGGGAGCAGATGCCAAACGTTCGTGCTGTACTCACTGTGCTGCTGGGCAGCTGAGAGGGGCCAACTGAGAATTTGGATTCAAATGGACTTTTAGGAATGAAACCGAGGAGAGACTGCAATGATGGTGACCCCGTTGCAAAGCTGCTTGTGTGCTGAAGAAGCCCAGCACTAGCTTTCCCTGCTGGTCCTTCTGACGTGGGAGCAGATGCCACTGTTCATTCTGTGCTGTGTTGCTGCCAGCAGGGAGCAGGCTCTGGACTGATTCCATTCAAATGCTTTCCCTGTATGAGTGTTAGCAGTGAAAGCAACGATGGAGGCACCAATGTAAAGGGGATTGTGTGCTGAACAGGTCCAGCACCAGCTTTCAATCCTTGCTCTTCTGCTGTGGGAGCAGAGGCCAAACGTTCGTGCTGTACTCACTGTGCTGCTGGGCAGCTGAGACCAGCTGAGAATTCGGATTCAAATGGACTTTTAGGTATGAAACCGAGCAGAGACTGCAATGATGGTGACCCCGTTGCAAAGCTGCTTGTGTGCTGAGGAAGCCCGGGATTAGCTTTCCCTGCTGGTCCTTCTGCTGTGCGAGCAGTATCCACTGTTCATTCTGTGCTGACTGTGTTGCTGCGAAGCACAGAGCAGGCTCTGGACTGATTCCATTCAAATGCTTTTCCTGTATGAAAGTGAGCAGTGAAAGCAACGATGGAGGCACCAATGTAAAGGGGATATTGTGCTGAACAGGTCCAGCACCAGCTTTCAATCCTTGCTCTTCTGCTGTGGGAGCAGAGGCCAAACGTTCGTGCTGTACTCACTGTGCTGCTGGGCAGCTGAGACCAGCTGAGAATTCGGATTCAAATGGACTTTTAGGTATGAAACCGAGGAGAGACTGCAATGATGGTGACACCGTTGCAAATCTGCTTGTGTGCTGAAGAGGCCCAGCACTAGCTTTCCCTGCTGGTCCTTCTGCCGTGTGAGCAGATGCCACTGTTCATTCTGTGCTGTGTTGCTGCCAGCAGGGAGAAGGCTCTGGACTGATTCCATTCAAATGCTTTCCCTGTATGAGTGTTAGCAGTGAAAGCAACGATGGAGGCACCAATGTAAAGGGGATTGTGTGCTGAACAGGTCCAGCACCAGCTTTCAATCCTTGCTCTTCTGCTGTGAGAGCAGAGGCCAAACGTTCGTGCTGTACACACTGTGCTGCTGGGCAGCTGAGAGACACCACCTGAGAATTTGGATTCAAATGGACTTTTAGGTATGAAACCGAGGAGAGACTGCAATGATGGTGACCCCGTTGCAAAGCTGCTTGTGTGCTGAAGAGACACAGCCCTAGCTTTCCCTGCTGGTCCTTCTGCCGTAGGAGCAGATGCCACTGTTCATTCTGCGCTGTGTTGCTGCTAGCAGGGAGCAGGCTCTGCACTGTTTCTATTCAAATGCTTTTCCTGTATGAAAGTGAGCAGTGAAAGCAACAATGGAGGCATCAATGTAAAGGTGATTGTGTGCTGAAGAGGTCCAGCACCAGTTTTCAATCCTGGCTCTTCTGCTGTGGTAGCAGAGGTCAAACTTTCGTGCTGTACTCACTGTGCTGCTGGGCAGCTGAGAGACACAACCTGAGAATTTGGATTCAAATGGACTTTTAGGTATGAAACCGAGGAGAGACTGCAATGATGGTGACCCCGTTGCAAAGCTGCTTGTGTGCTGAAAAAGCCCAGCACTAGCTTTCCCTGCTGGTCCTTCTGCCGTGTGAGCAGATGCCACTGTTCATTCTGTGCTGTGTTGCTGCCAGCAGGGAGCAGGCTCTGGACTGATTCCATTCAAATGCTTTCCCTGTATGAGTGTTAGCAGTGAAAGCAACGATGGAGGCACCAATGTAAAGGGGATTGTGTGCTGAACAGGTCCAGCACCAGCTTTCAATCCTTGCTCTTCTGCTGTGGGAGCAGAGGCCAAACGTTCGTGCTGTACTCACTGTGCTGCTGGGCAGCTGAGACCAGCTGAGAATTTCGGATTCAAATGGACTTTTAGGTATGAAACCGAGGAGAGACTGCAATGATGGTGACCCCGTTGCAAAGCTGCTTGTGTGCTGAAGAAGCCCAGGACTAGCTTTCCCTGATGATCCATCTGCCGTGTGAGCAGATGCCACTGTTCATTCTGTAATGTCTGTGTTGCTGCCAGCAGGGAGCAGGCTCTGGACTGATTCCATTCAAATGCTTTTCCTGTATGAGTGTTAGCAGTGAAAGCAACGATGGAGGCACCAATGTAAAGGTGATTGTGTGCTGAACAGGTCCAGCACCAGCTTTCAATCCTTGCTCTTCTGCTGTGGGAGCAGATGCCAAACATTCGTGCTGTACTCACTGTGCTGCTGGGCAGCTGAGACCACCTGAGAATTTGGATTCAAATGGACTTTTAGGTATGAAACCGAGAAGAGACTGCAATGATGGTGACCCCGTTGCAAAAAGCTGCTTTTGTGCTGAAGAAGCCCAGCACTAGCTTTCCCTGATGATTCATCTGCCGTGTGAGCAGATGCCACTGTTCATTCTGTGCTGTGTTGCTGCCAGCAGGGAGCAGGCTCTGGACTGATTCCATTCAAGTGCTTTTCCTGTATGAGTGTTAGCAGTGAAAGCAGCGATGGAGGCATCAATGTAAAAGTGATTGTGTGCTGAAGAGGTCCAGCACCAGTTTTCAATCCTGGCTCTTCTGCTGTGGTAGCAGAGGCCAAACTTTCGTGCTGTACTCACTGTGCTGCTGGGCAGCTGAGAGACACAACCTGAGAATTTGTATTCAAATGGACTTTTAGGTATGAAACCGAGGAGAGACTGCAATGATGGTGACCCCGTTGCAAAGCTGCTTGTGTGCTGAAAAAGCCCAGCACTAGCTTTCCCTGCTGGTCCTTCTGCTGTGCGAGCAGAATCCACTGTTCATTCTGTGCTGACTGTGTTGCTGCGAAGCAGAGAGCAGGCTCTGGACTGATTCCATTCAAATGCTTTCCCTGTATGAAAGTGAGCAGTGAAAGCAACGATGGAGGCACCAATTTAAAGGGGATTGTGTGCTGAAGAGGTCCAGCACCAACTTTCAATCCTGGCTCTTCTTCTGTGGGAGCAGAGGCCAAATGTTCGTGCTGTACTCACTGTGCTGCTGGGCAGCTGAGCGACACCACCTGAGAATTCGGATTCAAATGGACTTTTAGGTATGAAACCGAGGAGAGACTGCAATGATGGTGACACCGTTGCAAATCTGCTTGTGTGCTGAAGAGGCCCAGCACTAGCTTTCCCTGCTGGTCCTTCTGCCGTGTGAGCAGATGCCACTGTTCATTCTGTGCTGTGTTGCTGCCAGCAGGTGCAGGCTCTGGACTGATTCCATTCAAATGCTTTCCCTGTATGAGTGTTAGCAGTGAAAGCAACGATGGAGGCACCAATGTAAAGGGGATTGTGTGCTGAACAGGTCCAGCACCAGCTTTCAATCCTTGCTCTTCTGCTGTGGGAGCAGAGGCCAAACGTTCGTGCTGTACTCACTGTGCTGCTGGGCAGCTGAGAGACACCACCTGAGAATTTGGATTCAAATGGACATTTAGGTATGAAACCGAGGAGAGACTGCAATGATGGTGACCCCGTTGCAAAGCTGCTTGTGTGCTGAAGAGACACAGCCCTAGCTTTCCCTGCTGGTCGTTCTGCCGTAGGAGCAGATGCCACTGTTCATTCTGCGCTGTGTTGCTGCTAGCAGGGAGCAGGCTCTGCACTGTTTCTATTCAAATGCTTTTCCTGTATGAAAGTGAGCAGTGAAAGCAACGATGGAGGCACCAATGTAAAGGTGATTGTGTGCTGAACAGGTCCAGCACCAGCTTTCAATCCGGCTCTTCTTCTGTGGGAGCAGAAGCCAAACGTTGGTGCTGTACTCACTGTGCTCCTGGGCAGCTGAGCGACACCACCTGAGAATTCGGATTCAAATGGACTTTTAGGTATGAAACCGAGGAGAGACTGCAATGATGGTGACACCGTTGCAAAGCTGCTTGTGTGCTGAAGAGGCCCAGCACTAGCTTTCCCTGCTGGTCCTTCTGCCGTGTGAGCAGATGCCACTGTTCATTCTGTGCTGACCTGTGTTGCTGCGCAGCAGAGAGCAGGCTCTGGACTGATTCCATTCAAATGCTTTTCCTGTATGAAAGTGAGCAGTGAAAGCAACGATGGAGGCACCAATGTAAAGGGGATTGTGTGCTGAACAGGTCCAGCACCAACTTTCAATCCTGGCTCTTCTTCTGTGGGAGCAGAGGCCAAATGTTCGTGCTGTACTCACTGTGCTGCTGGGCAGCTGAGCGACACCACCTGAGAATTCGGATTCAAATGGACTTTTAGGTATGAAACCGAGGAGAGACTGCAATGATGGTGACCCCGTTGCAAATCTGCTTGTGTGCTGAAGAGGCCCAGCACTAGCTTTCCCTGCTGGTCCTTCTGCCGTGTGAGCAGATGCCACTGTTCATTCTGTGCTGTGTTGCTGCCAGCAGGGAGCAGGCTCTGGACTGATTCCATTCAAATGCTTTCCCTGTATGAGTGTTAGCAGTGAAAGCAACGATGGAGGCACCAATGTAAAGGGGATTGTGTGCTGAACAGGTCCAGCACCAGCTTTCAATCCTTGCTCTTCTGCTGTGGGAGCAGAGGCCAAACGTTCGTGCTGTACTCACTGTGCTGCTGGGCAGCTGAGACCAGCTGAGAATTCGGATTCAAATGGACTTTTAGGTATGAAACCGAGCAGAGACTGCAATGATGGTGACCCCGTTGCAAAGCTGCTTGTGTGCTGAAGAAGCCCAGGACTAGCTTTCCCTGCTGGTCCTTCTGCTGTGCGAGCAGAATCCACTGTTCATTCTGTGCTGTGTTGCTGAGCAGCAGAGAGCAGGCTCTGGACTGATTCCATTCAAATGCTTTTCCTGTATGAAAGTGAGCAGTGAAAGCAAGGATGGAGGCACCAATGTTAAAGGTGATTGTGTGCTGAACAGGTCCAGCACCAGCTTTCAATCCTGGCTCTTCTGCTGTGGGAGGCAGAAGCCAAACGTTGGTGCTGTACTCACTGTGCTCCTGGGCAGCTGAGCGACACCACCTGAGAATTCGGATTCAAATGGACTTTTAGGTATGAAACCGAGGAGAGACTGGAATGATGGTGACACCGTTGCAAAGCTGCTTGTGTGCTGAAGAGGCCCAGCACTAGCTTTCCCTGCTGGTCCTTCTGTCGTGTGAGCAGATGCCACTGTTCATTCTGTGCTGATTGTTTTGCTGCGCAGCAGAGAGCAGGCTCTGGACTGATTCCATTCAAATGCTTTTCCTGTATGAAAGTGAGCAGTGAAAGTAACGATGGAGGCACCAATTTAAAGGTGATTGTGTGCTGAACAGGTCCAGCACCAGCTTTCAATCCTGGCTCTTCTGCTGTGGGAGCAGATGCCAAACGTTCGTGCAGTACTCACTGTGCTGCTGGGCAGCTGAGCGACACCACCTGACAATTCGGATTCAAATGGACTTTTAGGTATGAAACCGAGGAGAGACTGCAATGATGGTGACCCCGTTGCAAATCGGCTTGTGTGCTGAAGAGGCCCAGCACTAGCTTTCCCTGCTGGTCCTTCTGCCGTGTGAGCAGATGCCACTGTTCATTCTGTGCTGTGTTGCTGCCAGCAGGGAGCAGGCTCTGGACTGATTCCATTCAAATGCTTTCCCTGTATGAGTGTTAGCAGTGAAAGCAACTATGGAGGCACCAATGTAAAGGGGATTGTGTGCTGAACAGGTCCAGCAGCAGCTTTCAATCCTTGCTCTTCTGCTGTGGGAGCAGAGGCCAAACGTTCGTGCTGTACTCACTGTGCTGCTGGGCAGCTGAGACCAGCTGAGAATTCGGATTCAAATGGACTTTTAGGTATGAAACCGAGGAGAGACTGCAATGATGGTGACCCTGTTGCAAAAAGCTGCTTTTGTGCTGAAGAAGCCCAGCACTAGCTTTCCCTGATGATCCATCTGCCGTGTGAGCAGATGCCACTGTTCATTCTGTGCTGTGTTGCTGCCAGCAGGGAGCAGGCTCTGGACTGATTCCATTCAAATGCTTTTCCTGTATGAGTGTTAGCAGTGAAAGCAGCGATGGAGGCACCAATGTAAAGGTGATTGTGTGCTGAACAGGTCCAGCACCAGTTTTCAATCCTGGCTCTTCTGCTGTGGGAGCAGAGGCCAAACGTTCGTGCTGTACTCACTGTGCTGCTGGGCAGCTGAGAGACACAACCTGAGAATTTGGATTCAAATGGACTTTTAGGTATGAAACCGAGGAGAGACTGCAATGATGGTGACCCCGTTGCAAAGCTGCTTGTGTGCTGAAGAGACACAGCCCTAGCTTTCCCTGCTGGTCCTTCTGCCGTAGGAGCAGATGCCACTGTTCATTCTGCGCTGTGTTGCTGCAGGCAGGGAGCAGGATCTGCACTGTTTCTATTCAAATGCTTTTCCTGTATGAAAGTGAGCAGTGAAAGCAACGATGGAGGCACCAATGTAAAGGGGATTGTGTGCTGAACAGGTCCAGCACCAGCTTTCAATCCTGGCTCTTCTGCTGTGGGAGCAGAAGCCAAACGTTGGTGCTGTACTCACTGTGCTCCTGGGCAGCTGAGCGACACCACCTGAGAATTCGGATTCAAATGGACTTTTAGGTATGAAACCGAGGAGAGACTGGAATGATGGTGACACCGTTGCAAAGCTGCTTGTGTGCTGAAGAATCAGAGCACTAGCTTTCCCTGCTGGTCCTTCTGCCGTGTGAGCAGATGCCACTGTTCATTCTGTGCTGATTGTGTTGCTGCGCAGCAGATAGCAGCCTCTGGACTGATTCCATTCAAATGCTTTTCCTGTATGAAAAGTGAGCAGTGAAAGCAACGATGGAGGCACCAATGTAAAGGGGATTGGTGCTGAACAGGTCCAGCACCAGCTTTCAATCCTGGCTCTTCTTCCGTGGGAGCAGAGGCCTAACGTTCGTGCTGTACTCACTGTGCTGCTGGGCAGCTGAGCGACACCACCTGAGAATTCGGATTCAAATGGACTTTTAGGTATGAAACCGAGGAGAGACTGCAATGATGGTGACACCGTTGCAAATCTGCTTGTGTGCTGAAGAGGCCCAGCACTAGCTTTCCCTGCTGGTCCTTCTGCCGTGTGAGCAGATGCCACTGTTCATTCTGTGCTGATTGTTTTGCTGCGCAGCAGAGAGCAGGCTCTGGACTGATTCCATTCAAATGCTTTTCCTGTATGAAAGTGAGCAGTGAAAGCAACGATGGAGGCACCAATTTAAAGGTGATTGTGTGCTGAACAGGTCCAGCACCAGCTTTCAATCCTTGCTCTTCTGCTGTTGGAGCAGATGCCAAACGTTCGTGCTGTACTCACTGTGCTGCTGGGCAGCTGAGAGAGACCACCTGAGAATTTGGATTCAAATGGACTTTTAGGTATGAAACCGAGGAGAGACTGCAATGATGGTGACACCGTTGCAAAGCTGCTTTTGTGCTGAAGAGGCCCAGCACTAGCTTTCCCTGCTGGTCCTTCTGCCGTGTGAGGAGATGCCACTGTTCATTCTGTGCTGTGTTGCTGCCAGCAGGGAGCAGGCTCTGGACTGATTCCATTCAAATGCTTTCCCTGTATGAGTGTTTAA